>NC_074665.1:23298600-23538600 GCF_029448725.1 Salvelinus fontinalis
CCTAGCAAAAATTCCCTGTTTTAGATCAATTAGTATCACCACGTTATTTTAAGAATGTGAAATTTCAGAATACTAGTAGAGAGAATAATTTATTTCAGCTTTCATTTCTTTCATCACATTCCCAGTGGGTCAGACGTTTACATACACTCAACTAGTATTTGGTAGCATTGCCTTTAAATTGTTTAACTTGGGTCAAACGTTTTGGGTAGCCTTCCACAAGCTTCCCACAATAAGTTGGGTGAATTTTGGCCCATTCCTTCTGACAGAGCTGGTGTAACTGAGTCAGGTTTGTAGGCCTCCTTGCTCGCACACCCTTTTCAGTTCTGTCCACACATTTTCTATAGGATTGAGATCAGGGCTTTGTGATGTCCACTCCAGTACCTTGACTTTGTTGTCCTTAAGACATTTTGCCATAACTTCGGAAGTATGCTTGGGGTCATTGTCCATTTGGAAGACCCATTTGCGACCAAGCTTTAACTTCCTGACTGATGTCTTGAGATGTTGCTTCAATATATCTACATAATTGTCCTACCTCATGATGCCATCTATTTTGTGAAGTGCACCAGTCCCTCCTGCAGCAAAGCACCCCCACAACATGATGCTGCCACCCCCGTGCTTCACGGTTGGGATGGTGATCTTCGGCTTGCAAGCATCCCCCTTTTCATCCAAACATAACGATGGTCATTATGGCCAAACAGTTCTATTTTTGTTTCATCAGACCAGAGGACATTTCTCCAAAAAGTACAATCTTTGTCCCCATGTGCAGTTGCAAACCGTAGTCTGGCTTTTTTATGGCAGTTTTGCAGCAGTGGCTTCTTCCTTGCTGAGCAGCCTTTCAGGTTATGTCGATATAGGACTCGTGCTACTGTGAATATTGATAATTTTGTACCTGTTTCTTCCAGCATCTTCACAAGGTCCTTTGCTGTTGTTCTGGGATTGAGTTGCACTTTTCACACCAAAGTACGTTCATCTCTAGGGGACAGAACGCGTCTCCTTCCTGAGCGGTATGATGGCTGCGTGGTCCCATGGTGTTTATACTTGCGTACTACTGTTTGTACAGATGAACGTGGTACCTTCGGGCGTTTGGAAATTTGCTCCCAAGGATGAACCAGACTTGTGGAGGTTTACACATTTTTTCTGAGGTCTTGGCTGATTTCTTTTGATTTTCCCATGATGTCAAGCAAAGAGGCACTGAGTTTAAAGGTAGGCCTTGAAAGACATCCACAGGTACACCTCCAATTGACTCAAATTATGTCAGTTAGCCTATCAGAAGCTTCTAAAGCCATGACATAATTTTCTGGAATTTTCCAAGCTGTTTAAAGGCACAGTCAACTTAGTGTATGTTCTGATCCACTGGCATTGTGATTCAGTGAATTATAAGTTAAATAATCTGTCTGTAAACAATTGTTGGGAAAATTACTTGTGTCATGCACAAGTAGATGTCCTTACCAACTTGCCAAAACTATAGTTTGTTAACAAGAAATGTGTGGAGTGGTTGAAAACGAGTTTTAATGAGTCCAACCTAAGTGTATGTAAACGTCCGACTTCAACTGTATATAGCACAACTTTGGACTTCACCACCATCTCATTTTCAAATGGTTTAGACCGTTTGAAAGTTTTGACAGACTAGGGGTGAGCTTCTCTTCTTCTCATGCTTGGACCATGCAGTGCAGGTAGCAAAAATGATTGCTGTCCTCATTATAAAACGATTAACTAACTATGTAAGCTCAGCAAAAAAAGAAACGTCCTCTCACTTTCAACTGCTTTTATTTTCAGCAAACTTGTGTAAATATATGTATGACCATAACAAGAGTCAACAACTGAGGCATAAACTGAAGCATAAACAGACATGTGACTAACAGAAATTGAAAAATGTGTCCCTGAACAAAGGGGGGAGAGGGTCAAAATCAAAAGTAACAGTCAGTATCTGGTGTGGCCACCAGCTGCATTAAGTACTGCAGTGCATCTCCTCCTCATGGACTGCACCAGATTTGCCCGTTCTTGCTGTGAGATGTTAGCCCACTCTTCCACCAAGGCACCTGCAAGGTCCTGGACATTTCTGGGGGGAATGGCCCTAGCCCTCACCCTCCGAGCAGTATGGCTGGTGGCATTGTCATGCTGGAGGGTCATGTCAGGATGAGCCTGCAGGAAGGGTACCACATGAGGGAGGAGGATGTCTTCCCTGTAACGCACAGCGTTGAGATTGCCTGCCATGGCAACAAGCTCAGTCCGATGTTGCTGTGACATACCGCCCCAGACCATGACGGACCCTCCACCTCCAAATTGATCCCGCTCCATAGTACAGGCCTTGGTGTAACGCTCATTCCTTCGACGATAAACGCGAATCTGACCATCACCCCTGGTGAGACAAAACTGCTACTCGTCAGTGAAGAGCACTTTTTGCCAGTCCTGTCTGATCCAGCGACGGTGGGTTTGTGCCCATAGACGACATTGTTGCCGGTGATGTCTGGTGAGGACCTGCCTTACAACAGGCCTACAAGCTCTCCGTCCAGCCTCTCTCAGCCTATTGCGGACAGTCTGAGCACTGATGGAGGGATTGTGCATTCCTGGTGTAACTTGGGCAGTTGTTGTTTCCATCTTGTACCTGTACCGCAGGTGTGATGTTCGGATGTACCAATCCTGTGCAGGTGTTGTTACACGTGGTCTGCCACTGCGAGGACGATCAGCTGTCCGTCCTGTCTCCCTGTAGCGCTGTCTTAGGTGTCTCACAGTGCGGACATTGGAATTTATTGCCCTGGCCACATCTGCAGTCCTCATGCCTCCTTGCAGCATGCCTAAGGCACATTTACACAGATGAGCAGGGACCCTGGGCATCTTTCTTTTGGTGTTTTTCAGAGACAGTAGAAAGGCCTCTTTAGTGTCCTAAGTTTTCATAACTGTGACCTTAATTGCCTACCGTCTGTAAACTGTTGGTGTCTTAACGACTGTTCCACAGGTGCATGTTCATTAATTGTTTATGGTTCATTGAACAATCATGGGAAACAGTGTTTAAACCCTTTACAATGAAGATCTGTGAAGTTATTTGGATTTTTACGATTTATCTTTGAAAGACAGGGTCCTGAAAAAGGGACATTTCTTTTTTTGCTGAGTTTATATCTAAAAATGACCACATAGCCTAATTGTCACACCCTGCTCTGTTTCACCTGTCTTTGTGATCGTCTCCACCCCCCCAGGTGTCACCCATCTTCCCCATTATCCCCTGTGTATTTATACCTGTGTTCTCTGTTTGTCTGTTGCCAGTTCGTCTTGTTTGTCAAGCCAACCAGCGCTTTTGTGTCAGCTCCTGTTTTTCCCCAGTCTCTCATTTCTCATCCTCCTCATTTTTGACCATTGCCTGTCCTGACCCTGTACCCACCCGCCTGACCACTCTGTCTGCCCCTGACCTTGAGCCTGCTTGCCGTCCTGTACCTTTGCCCCACCTCTGGATTACCGACCTCTGCCTGACCTGACCCTGAGCCTGCCTGCCGTCCTGTATCTTTCCCCCTGTTGCTATAATAAGCATTGTTACTTCAACGCGGTCTGCATCTGGGTCTTACCTTGATACCTGATACTAATTGTTTAACGCAAAACTATCAAAACTATTGCTGATGGGGAACCTGAAAAATCTAAATAAAATCTAATGTAATCCCCAATCAGAATGTAGCCTACCTATAGCCAGATGAGAGTTGTCTCTGATGGTAGCTTAGGCTACTTTTATGCAGGTAAAACACCATTTTCAATAGCACATTTGATCAAAATAGCCTAGCAAATTACATGGGTTGTCACTCAACTAATGGCCTATTATTGTGCAAGTCATTTTACAAACATTTGAATGCTGAAGGTGACACACAGATGTGACAGATAAGAAATAGCCCTATACCTCTCGTTAGTCAGCATGCGAAGCTGCGTTCAGCCCGCAATTTGTTATTATGTTATTAATATTGCCTGGGTTTGTTCGGCATGCAAAATGACTTGTAGATCAATGACTGCCAACATA
Source organism: Salvelinus fontinalis (assembly GCF_029448725.1). Taxonomy (NCBI): domain Eukaryota; kingdom Metazoa; phylum Chordata; class Actinopteri; order Salmoniformes; family Salmonidae; genus Salvelinus; species Salvelinus fontinalis. Next base: position 23,302,598 of record NC_074665.1, read on the forward strand.
ATTACATGCTTAGTTTGAGAGGACGCAGTTGTCACAAAAGATGAGAGGTATTTTTGGAAGGTAGAAAGAAAGTGATTTGAGCAACCAAAAAAAATGTGAACCAGCGATTCTTTACTTTTGAATAGATTTGCTGGCTGATTTGCTGCTACAATTTGTATGGTTTGGACTCCTGCCCACAGATGCACTCATATCTTAAACATTTTAACCTGGGACCGATGCGCATCGGTGAATTGTTACTTCTCTAAATGAATTCTCATTGATGGTGCTTCACAGACACTGCGTCATTTTTGGAGACAGCGCTATGGTAGCTTGAAAATGATTGGTAGGTGTGGTTGCTAACTAACTATAAACAACCTTAGCCAGCTAACTAACCATCTTAGCTAACTGTGTGGTGAAACAATTAACTTGTTTACCATTAGTTAGCGCTGCATCACTCCTTGCTAGCAAATGAAGTCTCGAAAACGGACAAATCCAATTATGTTACTGTTGCAGTTTGTGATGTCTCCACTTTCCAAGTGTATTGCTAGCCATCATTACTTGATAGTTGTTGTTGAAGCATCATTGCTATTTCCACTAGATCTCAACAAAACCTAAGATGTGTTTATTTCTGGTGTGTATGTTACGTGTGTAGAAGACACAATCATCATGGTCAATGAAAATATAACAAAGTACAAGGGAACAGCAATGGGAAGCCGGGACATCCTGAATGCATGCTGAATGACATACTGAATACTGAATGACAGCCATCCCTGGACAGTCACCACTCCAGATTCGAGAGCAGGTAATTCAATTCCCCATGATTACTCCAGATATTTTCACAGTCTCGCACTCACCATAAGCTTTCAAACACACATTTCATTTAACTATCTGCTCCTTCAAACGAAGCATTAGCATATTCCAGCTGCCGAGTGTCACATTAATTTGCACATTTTATGGCCCTTATTAAGGGCTGAGTTCAGTGTCTCTGCATTAGCCTGCTGCATCACATGATTCGGGCGACACAGAAGGCACATTTTCATTAGGTCCTCAAAGACAAGGCAAGACAAAGAGCTAATCACAAGCATCAACAACGGTGTATTCTTTTTATGTTACTAAAGCAAGACCACCTCAAAAGGGACATTTCTGTAAAAAGAAATTGACTGGTTAAATCATAAGACTAAAGCAATTGATTACTGTCGCTAATAAAATGGCTGCCGCTCACTCATGACTTTACAATTCAATGGGGGTTGTATCATAACGTGTAAACAATTCTGTACATGGTTGGTACATATACATTTTTACATTACGTGTTAGAAATTTAGCAGACGTTCTTATCCAGAATAACTTACATGACCAATTAGGGTTAAGTGCCTTGTTCCAGGGCACATCAACACATTTTTCATCTAATTGGCTACGGGATTACGAACCAACAACCTTTCGGTTGTTACTGACCTAACGCTCTTAAACGCTAGGCTACTTGGCGTCCACAACATACAACCCTCAGCCTTCCTTGTGAGGCTATTTACGTGGTATTTCGGCAGTGGCTGGGACATATTCTCACCGCCTGCATTTCAATAGCTCTTCACACAAACACTCATGGAGTGTGGAAATGACCAGGTGACAATGTAAAACAACAGATGAGAGCGCATCAATTTTTTGAGAGATGTATTATTCATAGGCAACCTATATTTAACTTTGTGGTGATGTTGTGATGTTTAATTAAACTGTATACATCAAATGTTATCACAATGAATATTCTCTCCGAAGTTAATTTCATCCTAGTTTTGACAGCATTTGCATAAAAATATCACAGGTTGATGTTTATTGTTGTTATGTCCGTTGTTGGAATGAGACCAAGGTGCAGCGTGGTAGGCGAACATCTTACTTTTATTTAAAATGAAGACCAAAACCCAACAAAAAAACAAAACGAACGTAAAGTTCTGCAGGCTATACAGCAACTAACAAAATCAAGATCCCACAACCTAAGGTGGGAAAAAAGGCTGCCTAAGTATGATCCCCAATCAAAGACAACAATAGACAGCTGCCTCTGATTGGGAGGCCAAACAAAGAAATAGGAAAACTAGATTGCCCACCCAAATCACACCCTGACCTAACCAAATAGAGAAATGGAAAGGTTCTCTAAGGTCAGGGCGTGACAATTGTCATGAATCTTGCCCTGGAGGCAGAACTGAGTGATTTCCGCTAGATGGGCCAGCTGAAAGTAAAAATTGTCTATATGGTAAGAATGATAGAAAACAAACATTTGACTGGTCTTAATTTAAGGTTAGGGTTAGTGCTTTATTACTTTGTGGCTGTCTCCAGGCCAAGATTCATGACACTAAATGCCAACCTACAAAAATATGGGCTTTACGGAAGAGTGGCCAGAAAAAAAGCAATTTCTTAAAGAAAAAAATAAGCAAACACTTTTGGTGCTCGCCAAAAGGCATGTGGGAGACTCCCCAAACATATGGAAGAAGGTACCTGGTCAGATGAGACAAAAATGTAGCTTTTTGGCCATCAAGGAAAGCTCTATGTCTGACGCAAACTCAACACCTCTCAAAACATAGAAATAGAAAATCATAGAAACACAAAACATAGAAATAAAGAAACTAGAATGCCCACCCTAGTCACACCAAGTGTACTTGTGTTGCATGGCACTTTTATTCTAAGATCTTGCCTGACAAGCTGTAAAAATAGTAAGTGAACAGTGAATTAAATCATTTTTGGAGGTCTCTAAACCATTGCAATCACATTGCTGGACATATTCAAACCAACCGTTGCTCCTTTTGGTAGGTCCCGGCATCCATTCATGACCAGGGGATCCGTCTGTGCACTTTGTCTAACAGAAAAACAGGGTCAACGATTGTCATCATCCCTTATAAACATAACTGGAGAAATAACGTAATCTTATTTGGAAGCTAATTCTATGCTTTACAGATGTATACTGACTGGCTCCAGATTGGATTACATTCCGGCCGGTGACGCCGTTACGCTATGCAATCGACTGTGATATGTTTTACTATAGTACACTGCTAGATAGTACACTGTTGTAGTCAGACATGAGTTAGCTAATACCACCATAGCTGCATCCAATATTTATTTGTGCCCTAGAGACATGGATTGCACCTCGGAGACTGTTTATTCTAAATTACATTAACTTAGAGTGGCATGGAAATACGATTACATTGATAAAGTAGGGAAATAATTAGTAGGAAACAGCTTTGCCATATTATGATGTCATCAAATTTACTTTAGAGAGATGGCAATGTTGCCATTACTGTTCCTAGCAAAAAAAATCAAAAATTGTTAGCAATGTCTGTTAGCTGAATAAAATACAGAATAAAATACAGTGCTCCCCTCAATCTTAGTTAGCTGGCTAAAGTTATACTGCATCTAAAGTCAATCTGGCGACATCACAATCATGACAAACGGTTTTCCTACTAGTTATTGTCATGTTTCCAAGCCAAATCCAAGTTGTAATGTGGTAGAATAATGTTAGCCAGGTAGCTAGCTAGTTGGTAGCTAGCAGTGGCAGTCTGTGCTGTTTAAGATGAGGGAAGACAATTTCTTTTTCATGAGCATGGCCTTATTTCTATTATAGTATATTGGATGACTGTCATTCATATTCCATTCACCCAGTTCAATGTAACAACGGTAGGTTTAGGCTACTACATGATACTCAAATTGACCCTATACCCGTCATGAGGTTGCTACAACCTAGTCTATGAATGACAGTTTACAACGTAGGTGCACATTTGAGGTGACAGACAGTGGCACACGGACATACAGTGACATTCAATACCGCCTTGCACACTCTTGCCTGCATCTAGCTGATATAGAGTTTAATCATTAGTCCAGCAGTTGCAAATGAGAGTTTCTATTGGACAAATTCAGGTATGTTTATCCCCGTTTTGATCCATTTTCTTTTGTTGAAGAAACATTTTTCAATACAATCGGAGGAATGAATGCACCCATGATCACGCATAAACACAGTTCACTTTCATAGCAGCCATGTTGTATTCCTTCTTGCATCTATGCACTCTCCTCCTCTCACCTCTTCCCTTTGCTTGTCGACTTCAATGCACAACACATCAGCTGTATGTGACCAGCCGTAAAAAACATTCTAAGCCAAACCGCTACACAACGCCTACACCGTTGTCGCCATATTAGCTAAAGTAACGTCATAGTAAGCATAGCTAATAGAACTAATGCATTAGTAAAACCGCAACAATCATGCAGTAATGTTACAGTGTACAGTCAGTAAGCAGTTACACAGGTAGGCCCCGGTGGCAATAAATTAGTAAAACCAAAGACTTGGAAGAGTTCCAGTGTTGTGTTGGAAAGTCCTAGCCAGCTAGCTAACATAGCATCCCTCTGTTTGAGCACGGTGTTTCAGTAGGCTAAACTAGCTAGCTGCATTTGCTAGCTAAATAAGTGAAACTGGAAGTGAAAAAAAAGACAAAATCTCTCTCTACTTCTCTCTTGCTTCTCCTTCATTTTGGAAAAAATGTATTTGTTCAGAACTGTTCAACTACTGTATTTCTCTCTCTTTGAGTCAACTACTCACCACATTTTATTCAGTGCTAGCTGTAGCTTATGCTTTCAGTACTAGATTAATTCTCTGATACTTTGATTGTGTGGACAACATGACAGTTCATGCTCATAGGTTGGAGGACGTCCTCTGGAAGTTGTCATAATTACTGAGTAATACTATGGAAAGGTGTGAGAAGCATGAGCCTCCTCGTATTGAAGTCAATGTACCCAGAGGAGGACATAAGCTAGCTGTCCTCCGGCTACACCATAGTGCTACCCTACAGAGTGCTGTTGAGGCTACTGTAGACCTTCTTTGCAAAATAGGGTGTTTTAATCAATTATTTGGTGATGTGATTATATTTAGTATAGTTTTGTCTAAAAATGATAACTTTTTAAATGTTTAGAAATTTAAAAAAAAAATCCCTGAGGAGGATGGTCCTCCCCTTCCTCCTCTGAGGAGCCTCCATTGGGAGCTAGCTAGCTAACATCAGCTATTCTAGCCATGATAGTGATAATGATTATTAAAATATACATCGCCAGATACATAACCAGCAGTCTATGGTCTAGCTACCGGTATACTCACCACCATTGGCGACCAACGAACTCCAACCACCTACAGTATTCTGCATGATAGGGTCCTTCTGCAGGGCATGCAAACCATATTGTTGGCTGTGCATCCTGCTGGAAGCATGCATTGCATGGTCAATCCCTATAGGGCTTTTTAGTCTTACACGGCAGTGATCCTTTGAACGTGTTGGTTGGGGGGCGATGAAACAACGGAGCCCCATTCAATGAAGGGAAGCGAAGTGGGCGGAGAGGCGATTTGCACATGGAGCTTGGCAAAGGCGGTTGTGATTTGTTGACATAATTGTAAACCCAACCTTTATTTACTTGTTGTGACGCAGTGAGGTTTCAACCTCTGTTTTAGACAAGACTGACTTTGACCAAAATGATCCTATTTACACTTTGTAGTCAATTAGGACACTAGAATACATATTTCTGACTCGATGCTACACAGGTCGTTTTCAAATGGATTCGTTGACTTGTAGGGGCAGTCGCTCTTTAACCTGATTTCCATCCAATAAGCCTCAACTGATTAATCAATAAGGCCAATCCATCATTAAAATATTAAACACTTGGAACATGGCTTGCACTCACTAGATGCATGAGGAACACAGCTGTAAAAAATAAATGTCAGATACGGTGTTATGTGTGTAAGAACTGGATGTAATATTCCTAAGAAAAACTGACTGAGTTTTGAAATGCTGGGTGACAGAAAAGGTCATTTGATGGGTAGGAGTGTTTATGTGAACATAGCTTTTGCTGACAAACTAGACAGGTACACCAAACAACTCTTGATATACTTCAGGCTCTTCTATTTAGCAAAGGAGGCTGAGGAGAGGAGGAGGTACTGGGAGAGATTCAATAGACCACGTTGAGACAGTTGACCATATGCTGCTGTAGCAGGGGGCGGGGTTGAACTAACAGCATCATCTGTATAAACCCTTCCTTAATGATGCTGGGTTTATACATACCTACATACTGTATGTATAGTACACACTCAATGACACACACATACACAGACCCCCCCCCCCTCCCTCCACACACACAACATCCACACATCAAAAGACACAGCCCATGTTCCAGTCTGTATTGTAAACAGTAGATCCTCTGTAGATTATTTCACATTGATATCAGAGTAGCAGAGGGTTAAGAACCCATCACACCTACTCCATACCAGCTCCCCTCTATAGTGCACTATTTAGGCTCTGGGTCAAAAAGGTGCGCACTATATATAGCGTCGACGTTATTAGCTACAGCACTTACCACATTCATATCGAATCCCCTTGACAAAGGGTCTCTCCACACTTCACACACACGCTTACATACGGCCCCCTGCTGAGGTTATCAAACCATCAGGGTGCTTTGGTGTAAGGCCTAGGTGTGTCCCTGCAGGCCGACCTTGAGGCTCCCCCAGGTAGTATGGCCATGTGGCGTGGAGTGTGTTGAGATCAATTAGATCTGGCCCAGCTGTTGATTTATTCATCAATAAGCAGTGTAGTGGGAGGTCTGCAGTGGTGGCAGGAAACAGAAGCCTCCTGGAGGGTTAATATTTAAAGGGTCCCTTTGACTCTCAGACTCTCTGGTCAAGGGAGGGCCACACTGGGCTCTTACAGTATGTTCACCCTGCTGAAGTTGGACAATATGCCCATTTTGTTCCTTGAATTGTTAAAATGACATGTGTTTAAAGTCTAACTTAACAGTTACTTTATATCGGTAAGTTAATGACACGGGTTTAAAGTCTAACTTAACAGTTACTTTATATCGGTAAGTTAATGACATTTCAATATCTTTGGTCTTTTTGCAATTCAGATGTTTCCCATAAATGGATGTTTAACTCACTCAGAATAATAAAATAGTAATCTACATCCACTTCATAATGTTGAGTTATTATGTTGTATTTACCACAGCAATTAAAGAGTATTAAGTATCCTGTCCCTAATCACCTCACATTCTGAAGCATAAATTAGATTTTGATGTTTCCAGCCTATTAAAAGTGGATGAAATAAAAAGCTGCAAAAAGCTATTATGTCCCTGGATGCTACTTTGGTTAAGAATGACTTTGGCTTTGTGTGCATTGAGCTTAATGTTTGTTTTCAAAGACAATACGTCCTCCTGTGAGCATCATTTCACAATTCCGTAAAGCTTTAAGACCTCATTTCCTCTCGCTTGGCTTCTGTAACAACATGACTTGTATCTGGGTTTAGAAACAAACCCAAAGGTCTTTGATGGAAATCAGTCAAAATCAACTGATTTCCTAACTTCTTGGGCTGTCTAAATGTATCTATTCCTTTTGTGCAATGTTCTTGAGGTAGATAGGCTAGAACTCACGTTGTATGTCAGCACACTGGGAGATTTTCATTTCCTGATCTATTTTTCCCTTCAAAGGAGAGGCGCTTTGATGTCCCTCAAATCTCATTAGTGTTGGGGAACGGTGGCCGAGTTTCACCGGTTGGCCAGCTCCCCGAGAACGAGATGAGAGAGACAAATCCCTGCCGAGCAGAATCAAAACGGACGTGGCCCGCCGAGAGGGGGTGCACGTTGCCGACCTCCTCGCTCTGTGGCGGAGGCGTAGCTTGTTTAGCGGTGATTAGCAACACCCAGCGTGGCGGGGTGAGTCATTCCCGCTACCACTCACTGCACACAAACGGAAACATCAACTGGTAAACATATTCGCTCTTTCACACTCTCCCACAGAGGCAACAGACTCAGGCACAATGACAAACAATTTTGTTTTGGTAATGACAGATTTTCTGAGGATGTTTTCTGATTAGTTCTCTACCTGTCTGGTCCTTCTTCCTAGAATTGGTGGGTAATGGTTTTAGTACTGACTTCATGCTGAGAGCTGTTCAAATCCTGTTCAAAGCTGGTAGAGTTGCCAAATTAGACGATGTTGTACCTTGTGGCGCTACAATGCAGACCTGTATGAGAAAGTCTCAAGACCTCATCATCCATCAGCTGGCAACCTGCTGAGAAGCCCATATCGGCCATCCAACTACAGAACCACAGCTAAAGCACCATGGTCATTTGATATCTTTCTTCCACTTTATCCATTCCTAATGAGGATATGGCTGAGATCAGCCTCAAATGATGTTCAATATTCTCACTAAGTACAAGGACATATATCCTCGTTACACGGATGAATCAATCCTTGTGCCCTCAAGCCATGTAGGGCCGAAGTGAGGCTGCGGTGTCTGATTGGACTAATGTGTTACGGTTATGACTGGGTTATGCTTATGATTTATGAAAAGTGGGGGAGTGTCACGACTTCCGCCGAAGTTGGTCCTCTCCTTGTTCGGGCGGCGTTCGGCGGTCGACGTCACCGGCTTTCTAGTCACCACCGATCCATGTTTCATTTTCGTTTTGTTTTGTCTTCATTGTACACACCTGGTTTCCATTCCATAATCATGTTCCTTATTTAACCCTCTGTCTTCCCCTTTTGTTTTGTGCGTGTTTGTTTTTGTCAAGTGGTTCCGTGTACGTGATCTGGATTGTTTATGATTATCTTTGTTGGATTATTGTTGATTTTGAGTAAATATCGTGGCTTTACTCATACCTGTGTCCTGCGCCTGACTCCGCCTTATTTCATTCACCTAGAAAATTGACAGAGAATGTCCGAGTCAGTGCCAAATGCAGGCTCTCTGTACAGTGGCGGTGTCTGTTTGCATTACAGTGTTTGTGATGGTATGGACTGTTTATGGGTGCTATACTGTGAACGCCCGCTCTGCTCTCGCTCTGTTTACGTTAGTGCGTAATGTTGAGATTTCCATGCTGCGTGGATGTCAGTATCTGCCAATGGGCAGCATATGGAAGTACGGAAGTCCATGGCCAGTGCGGTCGGACCACAAGGTTCAAGGCTTCTTGAGATGCTCTTAGACCGCGAGCTCAGATACTTACAGAAAACAAACATTTATTCAACTGTTCCTCACCAGAGTGCGTTTAAGAGAGCAGAGTCATTTAGACACTAATGAAAGCAGGCTGCTCTTTACAGCTCCACATCTCACCAACAAACTATATAGCTGCGGTGTAATGGCTGGAAAATGTCTCTCTCTCTATTTCTATCTCGCTCTCCCTCACACACACGTATAAACACACTCACAGTAAGCTTCCTTTACGTCTCTTTACCCTCTCACACTAAATATGTTCCTCCCGCCTCTACATTAACTAACCTGACAGGCAGTCGCGCACACACACACACACACACACACACACACACACACACACACACACACACACACACACACACACACACACACACACACACACACACACACACACACACACACACACACACACACACACACACACACTCTCTAACACATGACAGATTCCTGCCTGGACACACTCCCAGCATGATGCCCTATTCATAACACATTAGGGTGTTTAGTATTTATTAGGATCCAGCAGCAGCTATTCTTCCTGGGGGTCCAAACAGGATTAAAACAATTCAATAACACATCATAAATAAAACCATACAGTTTTAATTTTTATTTTATTTTTATTTAACCTTTATTTAACCAGGTAGGCTAGTTGAGAACAAGTTTTCATTTACAACTGCGACCTGGCCAAGATAAAGCATAGCAGTGTGAACAGACAACAACACAGAGTTACACATGGAGTAAAAAATAAACAAGTCAATAACACAGTAGGAAAAAAATATATTAAAAAATGAGTCTACAGTATATACAGTACATTGTGTGCAAAAGGCATGAGGAGGTAGGCAATAAATAGGCCATAGGAGCGAATAATTACAATTTAGCAGATTAACACTGGAGTGATAAATCATCAGTTGATCATGTGCAAGTAGAGATACTGGTGTGCAAAAGAGCAGAAAAGTAAATAAATAAAAACAGTAAGGGGACGAGGTAGGTAAATTGGGTGGGCTGTTTACAGATGGACTATGTACAGCTGCAGCGATCTGTTAGCTGCTCAGATAGCAGATGTTTAAAGTTGGTGAGGGAAATAAAAAGTCTTGTTTGGAGGTTAGATAGCACAGTGTCCAAGGAAGGGCCAGAAGTATATAGAATGGTGTCGTCTGCGTAGAGGTGGATCAGGGAATCGCCCGCAGCAAAAGCAACATCCTTGATAAATACAGAGAAAAGAGTCGGCCCGAGAATTTAACCCTGTGGTACCCCCATAGAGACTGCCAGAGGACCGGACAACATGCCCTCCGATTTGACACACTGAACTCTGTCTGCAAAGTAGTTGGTGAACCAGGCAAGGCAGTCATCAGAAAAACCGAGGCTACTGAGTCTGCCGATAAGAATATGGTGATTGACAGAGTCAAAAGCCTTGGCCAGGTCGATGAAGACGGCTGCACAGTACTGTCTTTTATCGATGGTGGTTATGATATCATTTAGTACCTTGAGCGTGGCGGAGGTGCACCCGTGACTGGCTCGGAAACCGGATTGCACAGCGGAGAAGGTACGGCGGGATTCGAGATGGTTAGTGATCTGTTTATTAACTTGGCTTTCGAAGACCTTAGATAGGCAGGGCAGGATGGATATAGGTCTGTAACAGTTTGGGTCCAGGGTGTCTCCCCCTTTGAAGAGGGGGATGACCGCGGCAGCTTTCCAATCCTTGGGGATCTCAGACGATATGAAAGAGAGGTTGAACAGGCTGGTAATAGGGGTTGCGACAATGGCGGCGGATAGTTTCAGAAATAGAGGGTCTAGAATGTCAAGCCCAGCTGATTTGTATGGGTCCAGGTTTTGCAGCTCTTTCAGAACATCTGCTATCTGGATTTGGGTAAAGGAGAAGCTGGGAACGCTTGGGCAAGTAGCTGCAGCGGGGGGGGCGGAGCTGTTGGCCGAGGTTGGAGTAGCCAGGTGGAAGGCATGGCCAGCCTTTGAGAAATGCTTGTTGAAGTTTTCAATTATCATGGATTTATCAGTGGTGACTGTGTTACCTAGCCTCAGTGCAGTGGGCAGCTGGGAGGAGGTGCTCTTGTTCTCCATGGACTTTACAGTGTCCCAGAAATTTTTGGAGTTAGAGCTACAGGATGCAAATTTCTGCTTGAAAAAGCTAGCCTTTGCTTTCCTGACTGACTGCGTGTATTGGTTCCTGAATTCCCATAACAGTTGCATATCGCGGGGACTATTTGATGCTATTGCAGTCCGCCACAGGATGTTTTTGTTTTGGTCGAGGGCAGTCAGGTCTGTAGTGAACCAAGGGCTATATCTGTTATTGTATACATTTCTGCAGTATACAAGATATGATTACATTATTACTGTGTTATTACAAATGTACAACATAAAATGTACAATACAGGGCCTCCCGAGTGGCGCAGCGGTCTAAGGCACTGTATCGCAGTGCTTGAGGCTTCGCTTTTGCACAATTGGCCCAGCGTCGTCCAGGTTAGGGGAGGGTTTGGCCAGGGTGGCTTTACTTGGCTCATTGCACTCTAGCGACTTCTTGTGGCAGGCCAGCCGCCTGCCGGCTGACTTTGGTCATCAGTTGAACGGTGTTTCCTCTGACACATTCCGGATTGAGTGGGCAGGTGTTAAGTAGCGCGGTTTGGCGGGTCATGTTTCAGAGGACATATGACTCGACCTTTGTCTCTCCCAAGCCCGGAGTTGCAGCAATGAGACAAGATCGTAATTGGATATCACAAAATTTAGGAGAGAAAGGGGGTCAAATACAAAAAAATATGTATACTAATAAAATGTACAATGCTACAATATCACAGTAATACAATGTGTGTGCAGAGTGTTAGTGTGTGTTTGTGTGTGTGTGTGTGTGTGTGTGTGTGTGTGTGTGTGTGTGTGTGTGTGTGTGTGTGTGTGTGTGTGTGTGTGTGTGTGTGTGTGTGTGTGTGTGTGGACGTGTTTAACTATTCTTGTGGGGACCAGAAGTCCCTACAAGAATAGTAAACAAACAAAAAGTTGACCAGCTGGGGACATTTTGTTAGTCCCCACAAGGTCAAATGCTATTTCTAGGGGGTTTAGGGTTAAGGTTAGAATTAGTGTTAGGGTTAGAATTAAGGTAAATATTAAGGTTAGGATCTAGGGTTAGTTGTAGGGTTAGGGTTAGGAGCTAGGGTTGGGTTGAGGGTTAGGATAAAGTTTAGGTTTTTGGGTTAGGGTTAGGGTTAAGGTTAGGGTAAGAGTACGGGTTAGGATTAGGGTTAGGGGTTAGGGAAAATAGGATTTTGAATGGGACTGAATTGTATGTCCCCACAAGGTTAGCTGTACAAGACTGTGTGTGTGTGTGTGTGTGTGTGTGTGTGTGTGTGTGTGTGTGTGTGTGTGTGTGTGTGTGTGTGTGTGTGTGTGTGTGTGTGTGTGTGTGTGTGTGTGTGTGTGTGTGTGTGTGTGTGTGTGTGTGTCTCTTCACAGTCTGCGTTGTACCGTGAGTTGTTGTTTTATCTGGGTATTTTCTTTATATTCGATTTTACTCCTCGCTTTAGTTATTTGATGTGGAAGAGAGTTCCATGTAGTCATGGCTCTATGTAGTCTGTTCTGGATTTGGGGACTGTAAAGAGACCCCTGGTGGCATGTCTCGTGGGGTATGTATGGGTGTCTGAACTGTGTGCTAGTCGTTTGAACAGATCAATGCCTCTCACAAAGACATGTATGATGCAGTCAATCTCTTCCTTATTTGAGCGAGGAGAGATTGACATGCATGTTATTGATATTAGTCCTCCGTGTACATTTAAGAGCCGGTCTGTTCTGTCCTGGGCCACCTGAAATTTGCCTATGTCCTTCTTTGTGGCACTTGGCCATACAACTGGGAAGTAGTCCAGGTGTGGAAAGATTAGGGCCTGTAGGACTGGTTTGTTGATTGTGTATGTTTGCGTATGATTTGCAAGGATGCCCTGATCACCGGCTGATCTAGGAGCTTTGAAAGCTGTGGAGCTCTGAGTCTAGAGCACACGTGTTGTAAGGTCTCATGGACACAGAACTGCTGTCACTGGTACTGTTATACAGGAAGACCCGAGGAGAAACCAGCTGTAGAAAAAAAAGGAACTGAGACTAAAGACTGTTGTTCAGAGAGAGAGAGGGTGAGAAGAAGTAGGAAGTGAGAAATATATGAGGAATGAAGGGAACAGATGAGGGTAGAGATGGTAGCATAAGTGAAGAAATTCTCCCAAATAAAGCAATTCATTCCGAATGTAGAAGATCAAGCAATCTGACGTAGTCTTGATATTTCGTAAACAACTGGTCCATTTAAAAAAATCTCACCATCCTATTTCCATTAAATTTTTCATTGATAGATTTTGATAAAACAGGAAGTCACATATTATTGAGCTTGAAACAGATAACATGCTGACTACACCATTCATGGGGGTTCATCCACGTGCGCCATCGTGCACATGCTGATTTGTTTATTCCCACCAGACGTGATCATGACACGCAGGTTAAAATACCAAAATCAACTGTCAATCAATTATGTTACTTCCAGGGCAGGTAGAAACACACAACACCTTCATGGACATTTAGCTAGCTAGCTGATGAGTTAATTTGATAGTTAATTTGTCCTGGGAGTTGGGATAGTATTTTACCTGACATGCATATGGTTCTCTTCTTTGTAGAATTTTGAACTGGGTGTCATACAAAATCGTCTGTTTCTCTACTCCAACGATTAATCCACAGATTAAAAGGGAAACCTAGTTCGTTTTTAGTTAGCTGTCTTTAATTATTCTCTCCTCGATTGTCTTTAAAGCATCCACGTGGGTTTGTAATTTCCTGAGGGCACTTCAAATCAAAGTTTATTGGTACCGTTCACAGTTTAGCAGGTGTTATATCGATACAGCGAAATGGTTATGTCGCTAGCGCAAACACCTAAAATGTAATGAATAAATACAAAAAAAGAAAGGCAAGAAATCAAGCACGAATCAATCCAATTAACAACCCAAATAGCACTGTAGCCGTATCAAAATGCAATCTATACATACGTACACCGAGGGAATTCACACAAGCTAAACAAAAAATTCTACACTATATATACAAACGTATGTGGACATCCTTTCAAATTAGTGGTTTCGGCTATTTCAGCCACACCCATTGCTGACAGGTGTATAAAATCGAGCACACAGCAATGCAATCTCCATAGACAAACAATGACATTAGAATGGCCTTACTGAAGAGCTCGTGACTTTCATCACGGCACCGTCATAGGATGCCACCTATCCAACAAGTCAGTTCATCAAATTTTTGTCCTGCTAGAGCTGCCCCGGTCAACTGTAAGTGCTGCTATTGTGAAGTGGAAACGTCGAGGAGCAAAAATGGTTCAGCTGTTAAGTGGTAGGCCACCCAAGCTCACAGAACGTCACCGCCAAGTACTGAAGCGCATAGCGCGTAAAAATCATCTGTCCTCGGTTGCAACACTCACCACCTATTTCCAAACTGCCGCTGGATGCAATGTCAGCACAATAACTGTTCATCGGGAGCTTCAAGAAATGGGTTTCCATGGCCGAGCAGCTGCACACAAGCCTAAGATCACCATGCGCAATGACAAGCGTCGGCTGGAGTGGCGTAAAGCGCGCCGCCATTGGACTCTGGAGCAGTGGAAACGCTTTCTCTGGAGTGATGAATTACGCTTCACCCTCTGGCAGTCCGACGGACGAATCTGGGTTTGGCGGATGGAGGTTGTTATAGCAGCAAAGGGGTACCAACTCCATATTAATGCGCATGATTTTGGAATGAGATGTTAGATGAGCAGGTGTCCACATACTTTTTTTCATGTAGTGTATGTACAGCAGTAGATGTAATTAGAGTGAGTTATGTCAATAATACAGTATATAAATAAATATGTGGTTTGTATACCATGTATGTCACGCCCTGACCATAGAGAGCCTTTTTATTCTCTATTTTGGTTAGGTCGGGGTGTGACTAGGGTGGGTAATCTAGGTTGTTTTATTTCTATGTTGGCCTGGTATGGTTGCCAATCAGAGGCAGCTGTTTATCGTTGTCTCTGATTGGGGATCATGTTTAGGCAGCCATTTCCCCACTGTGTTTTGTGGGATCTTGTTTTGAGTTAGTGCATGTGGCACCTCTGATGTCACATTTCGTTGTTTGTTTCTTTTTGTTTGGAAGTTTCGCGTAAATAAATATGTGGAACTTTAATCACGCTGCGCCTTGGTCCGTCTCTCCACACAACCGTGACAATGTATGTGTACATTTATTTTGCAACGCGTGCGCTCGCAACGTTCGCAAGGTTTGCATGTAAGAGTGGAGTGGAGATGATCAGCCTCAATACTGTATATACACTGAACAAAAATATAAAATAAAAATATAAACGCAACAATTTCAATGATTTTACTGAGTTACAGTTCATATGAGGAAATCAGTCAATTGAAATAAATTCAATAGGCCCTAATCTATGGATTTCAAATGACTGGGCGGGGGCCCAGCCATGGGTGGGCCTGGGAAGGGCATAGGCCTACCGACTGGGGAGACATGCCCAGCCAATCAGAATGAGTTTTCACCTACAAGGGCTTTATTACAGACATATTACTCCTCAGTTTCATCAGGTGTCCGTTCGCAAGTGAAGAAGCCGGATGTGGAGGTCCTGGGCTGACGTGGTTACACGTGGTCTGCGGTTGTGAGGCCGGTTCGAAAGTACTACCAAATTCTCTAAAACGACGTTGTAGACGGCTTATGGTAGAGAAACTAACATTAAATTATATGGAAACAGCTCTGGTGGACATTCCTGCAGTCAGCATGCCAATTGCACGCTCTCTCAAAACTTGAGACATCTGTGGCATTATGTTGTGTGACCAAACTGCACATTTAAGAGTGGCCTTTTATTGTCCCCAGCACAAGGTTCCCCCAGTGTAATGATCATGCTGTTTAATCAGCTTCTTGATATGCCACACCTGTCATGTGGATGGATTTTCTTGGCAAAGGAGTAATGCTCACTAACAGGGATGTAAACAAATTTGTGCACACAATTAGAAAGAAATAAGCTTTTTGTGAGTATGGAAAAATTCAGGGATCTTTTATTTCAGCTCATGAAACATGGTACCAACACTTTACATGTTGCGTTTATAATTTTGTTCAGTTTAGTTACATATCTGATGGTATCCACCTTATTGGCTTTCAGTTTTTATTCAAAGTAAATGGAAATACATCTGACCACTCGTTACAGTATGGAATTGTGATTGAAAAAGCTTTTTCAGAAATGGAAACCCGAAATTGGCCACGGTATAATTCAGAGGAAATCGTCACAAGTGGATAATTGTGGTAAAGCTAATGTTGACGCACCACAGGTAATGGAAGCGATATGGAACAGCAGTATGCTGGGAATTGCCTCAGTGGTTTGGGTAAGCAAGACTTCACTTGATGTGTATAAACCTAAAGGAAGAGAAAGGAGGATCCCAAGCGGAGGCGATGTTTAAAAAAGATTGAACAGTGACATTTCACCTTCACAAAATCCAGCAGGACATTGAAGTCATATGTGCGATACTGTAAAGGCAGTCAATGTTGTTCTCCCCCTTAGACGAGAAGGAGCATGGATAGGACCAAGATGCGGATTGAGGGAAATAAGCCATCCTTTAATGACAACAGCAAACAAGACACTACAAAACAACAAATGTGACTAACCTTCAACCGTCCTGTGAGGACACAGGAACAAACACCCACAAAAACCCCAGTGAAACTCTGGCTGCCTTAGTATGACTCTCAATTAGAGACAAACGATACACACCTGTCTCTAATTGAGAATCATACCAGGCCGAACACAAAAACCAACCTAGAAATACAAAACATAGACTGCCCACCCAAAACACACGCCCTGACCATAAACACATACAAAAACAACATAAAACAGGTCAGGACCGTTACAGAACCCCCCCCTCAAGGTGCGAACGCCGGGCGCACCAGCACAAAGT
Source organism: Salvelinus fontinalis (assembly GCF_029448725.1). Taxonomy (NCBI): domain Eukaryota; kingdom Metazoa; phylum Chordata; class Actinopteri; order Salmoniformes; family Salmonidae; genus Salvelinus; species Salvelinus fontinalis. Next base: position 23,319,504 of record NC_074665.1, read on the forward strand.
CCAGGGGAGGGTCTGGGTGGGCAGTTGACCACGGTGGTGGCTCAGGCTGAGGGCGAGGTCCCCAACCCACCATAATCAATCCCCGCTTCTTTATCCCCCTCCCAATGACCACCCTCCCACTAACACCACCTAAATGAAGGGGCAGCACCGGGATAAGGGGCAGCACCGGGATAAGGGGCGGCACCGGGATAAGGGGCGGCACCGGGATAAGGGGCGGCACCGGGATAAGGGGCGGCAGGTCCTGGCTGAGGGACTCCGGCAGGTCCTGGCTGAGGGACTCCGGCAGGTCCTGGCTGAGGGACTCCGGCAGGTCCTGGCTGAGGGACTCCGGCAGGTCCTGGCTGAGGGACTCCGGCAGGTCCTGGCTGAGGGACTCCGGCAGGTCCTGGCTGAGGGACTCCGGCAGGTCCTGGCTGAGGGACTCCGGCAGGTCCTGGCTGAGGGACTCCGGCAGGTCCTGGCTGAGGGACTCCGGCAGGTCCTGGCTGAGGGACTCCGGCAGGTCCGGGCTGCGGGACTCCGGCAGGTCCGGGCTGAGGGACTCCGGCAGGTCCGGGCTGAGGGACTCCGGCAGGTCCGGGCTGAGGGACTCCGGCAGGTCCGGGCTGAGGGACTCCGGCAGGTCCGGGCTGAGGGACTCCGGCAGGTCCGGGCTGAGGGACTCCGGCAGGTCCGGGCTGAGGGACTCCGGCAGGTCCGGGCTGAGGGACTCCGACCGGTCCGGGCGTAGGGACTCCGGCAGGTCCTGGCTGAGGGACTCCGGCAGGTCCTGGCTGAGGGACTCCGGCAGGTCCTGGCTGAGGGACTCCGGCAGGTCATGGCTGGACGGCTCTGGCAGGTCCTGGCTGGACGGCTCTGGCAGGTCCTGGCTGGACGGCTCTGGCAAATCCTGGCTGGACGGCTCTGGCAGGTCCTGGCTGGACGGCTCTGGCAGGTCACGGCAGGACGGCTCTGGCAGGTCACGGCAGGACGGCTCTGGCTGGTCACGGCAGGACGGCTCTGGCTGGTCACGGCAGGACGGCTCTGGCTGGTCATGGCAGGACGGCTCTGGCTGGTCATGGCAGGACGGCTCTGGCTGACTGAGACGCACTAAAGGCCTGGTGCGTGGTACCGGAACTGGAGGTACCGGGCTGAGGGCACGCACCTCAGGGCGAGTGCGGGGAACAGGAACTGGGCACACTGGACTCTCGTGGCGCACTCTAGGCCTGGTGCGTGGTACCGGAACTGGAGGTACCGGGCTGGAGACCCGCACCATAGGGAGAGTGCGTGGAAGAGGAACAGGGCTCTGGAGATGCACTGGAAGCCTGGTGCGTGGTGTAGGCACTGGTGGTACTGAGCTGGGGTGGGAAGGTGGCGCCGGATATACCGGACCGTGAAGGAGGACACGTGCTCTTGAGCACCGAGCCTCCCCAACCTCACCAGGTTGAATGGTCCCCGTAGCCCTGCCAGTGCGGCGAGGTGGAATAGCCCGCACTGGGCTATGCAGGCGAACCGGGGACACCACCTGTAAGGCTGGTGCTATGTACGCCGGCCCGAGGAGACGTACTGGAGACCAGATACGTTGGGCCGGCTTCATGGCACTCGGCTCGATGCCCAACCTAGCCCTCCCAGTGCGGCAAGGTGGAATAGCCCGCACTGGGCTAAGCACGCGTACTGGGGACACCGTGCGCTTTACCGCATAACACGGTGTCTGACCAGTACGACGCCCTCTTACTCCACGGCAAGCCCGGGGAGTTGGCTCAGGTATCCAACCCGGCTTCGCCACACTCCCCTTTAGCCCCCCCCAAGAAATTTTTGGGTGAGCCTCTCGGGCTTCCAGCCTCTCCTACGTGCTGCCTCCTCAATCCACCGCTCCTGGGCTGTGGCTGCCTTCTTCTCCTCCCGCGAGCGGCGATTCACACCAACCTTAGCCCAGGGTCCTTCTCCGTTGAATATTTGTTCCCAACTCCATTCCTCTTCTCTCCATTGCTTTAGTTCCTTTTCTCTCTCCTCAATCCGCTTGGTCCTGTTGTGGTGGGTGTTTCTGTAAAGGCAGTCAATGTTGTTCTCCCCCTTAGACGAGAAGGAGCATGGATAGGACCAAGATGCGGATTGAGGGAAATAAGCCATCCTTTAATGACAACAGCAAACAAGACACTACAAAACTACAAAACAACAAATGTGACTAACCTTCAACCGTCCTGTGAGGACACAGGAACAAACACCCACAAAAACCCCAGTGAAACCCTGGCTGCCTTAGTATGACTCTCAATTAGAGACAAACGATACACACCTGTCTCTAATTGAGAATCATACCAGGCCGAACACAAAAACCAACCTAGAAATACAAAACATAGACTTCCCACCCAAAACACACGCCCTGACCATAAACACATACAAAAACAACATAAAACAGGTCAGGACCGTTACAGATACATAGGCCTGCTTTCCATAACACTCTATATATAGGTGCAAGATATCATAGCGGTATTCCTGTTTCATTCTCTATACACTGTATGAGGATGTTATCAACAGAAGGAATCCCATAAAATGTAAAGAAGCCATGGAGGTTTAGCACAACAACACACATCAATACACAGCAATTAGTTTGCACTTAGCAAAAGTGCATCCTTCACGACTCAGCTGTATATCAAATACTGCTTTGATCATTTCACCTTAAGGATCAGCCCTGCCACTATAGTATGATGTTTCACTTAAAGCTCTTTCTTTCTGTGTTCTGTACCTATTCAACCACAGTGCCCCAAATCCGGATGGGGTAACAACATACTGAAACTTTCTCTTTGAAGTCCTCTTTCAGCTAAAGCATCGAATCAAAAGCTCAAGTGACCCGACAATGGTCCGCTCAGTTTAGGGTGCAACAGTGATACCCAGTGATCTCCCTGCAGCACATTTCACAGTCTGCAGCGCACCCTAATCACACACTCAATGGGCCACCAGGAGCCAGCCTGGGTTATACAGTAGGGTACGTACAACAACACACAGAGCACAGACCAGCGGGGAGCAGAGTTTCATTTGACCTATTTAGTGACAATAAATAAGGGTGTGTGTGTGGGGGTGGATTTGTGGTGTGTGTGTGTGTGTGTGTGTGTGTGTGTGTGTGTGTGTGTGTGTGTGTGTGTGTGTGTGTGTGTGTGTGTGTGTGTGTGTGTGTGTGTGTGTGTGTGTGTGTGTGTGTGTGTGTGTGTGTGCTTGAGCCTACTTGTGAGCGAGAGAGAAAGTTTGAGAGAGAGAGAAAGTGAGAGAGAATGTGCTGAGTATGTAACAGGTAGCATGTCATAACACAAGGCTCTCTATATTGATGACAACCATCCTGTATAGAGCATAATGCATTGCTGACTGCAAGATCTTCCTCATAGGTTGAACATGTTGGCAGGTTTTCTCTACTTTATATTTGCGTGTGTGTCTGTACAGTATGTTAAATGTAGATATTCTTATATTCCAATAAACCATGTCAACTGGATTTGCTGAGAATCTTCACAACATCCGAAGAGAACCCACATCGAAACCCTCGTTGTGGAACGAACATAGCTGTTCCACTGTTCTAAACTCTCAGGAAAAAAGGTGCTATCTAGAACCTAAAAGGTTTCTTTGGCTGTCCCCATAGGATAACCCCTTGTAGAACCCTTTCCACAGAGTGTTCTACACGGAACCCAAAATAGTTCTACCTGGAATCAAAAAGGGTTCTCCTTTGGGAACAGCCGAAGAACCCTTTTGGACCGCTTTTTTCTAACAGTGTATACTGTAGTATCCATCCCACATGTATCCCAGTCTCTCTTGGAACACTGCATAACCACATGTATGTGATGTGACTATGCACTAGGCCAGCTTTCTTCCTCAATAAAATACATAGGGCTGTGTGTGTGTGTGCGTGCATATGTTTGTGTGCCGGAGTGATCCCGAATGCTCTGAAGCACATGTGCCCACTCAGGCATCACATCCAAGCCCATTACCTCTGCAAGGTTCCCTTACTCTTGATCAGTGGCTATTTTAGCATGTAAATCTTGGTGGGGCAAACAAGCAAAAAAAAAATGTATGAATGCCAGCAAAGCATCTACACAACACATCACAGTACATTCTTTGCACTATAACAGTGACAAGCGGTGCTTTATTTGGCCCTCCGTCCATTTGACTTTGACACCCCTGCTATACAGTATTCTCCCTGTACAATAAGTCAGAACCGGAGGATAAATAAAGTGGGCATATAAGCAGACAATGAAACTCTTACAATATTGGATGATGACATTTCTCTAAAACAGGCTATAGGCAACTACTCTGAATAGCAGGCTAGTGATTGCTTTGCAATGCTTGCAGTTAGCCACTGATTCCTTCCAAACCACTCATTGTTGAATTTGCGATTTCCAACTTGTTGTGTAATGTTTATGTCCAATGGCCGATGAGCACCGATACGTTATATCTTTAATTTCTCTTCATTATTTATCTTCATATGACAAGAATTGAAACGGGCTTGCCAGTAGATTGCCAACTTGATTCATGATGATCACTGCTTGTCTAGCTTGCTGCAGTAGCTAAGATTTTGAAAGTATGATGTTGCCATGATGTTAGTTTTTTCGCGTTGTTTGTAACTTATTTTTTTACTTATGTTGTACATAATGTTGCTGCTACTGTCTCTTATGACCCAAAAAACTTCTGTACATCAGAACAGCGAATACTCACCTCGAACTGGACAAAGATTTTTTCTTTAACGAGTCCGATGCAAAGGATATAGTGCTTTCTCGGGAACGGGCCCAAATCCCTGTCATTTGTGTGAAGAAAAGACAGAGAAAAAGGGGGCAGTGTCACGTTCTGACTGTTATTTTCCTTTGTTTTGTCTTTATTTACTATGGTCAGGGCGTGAGTTGGGGTGGGCAGTCTATGTTATTTGTTTCTATGTTTCAGTTTGTTCATTTAGCCTGATATGGTTCTCAATCAGAGGCAGGTGTTTTGCATTGTCTCTGATTGGGAGACATATTTAGGTTGCCTGTTTTCACTGTTGGTTTGTGGGTGTTTGTCTTCCGTGTCAGTGTTTGTTGCCACACGGGACTGTTTCGGTTAGTTCTTTTGTTATTTTGCATTGTGTCTTGTTTTCGTGGATTATATTAAAACATGGAAACTTACCACTCTGCGTATTGGTCCTCCGATCCTTCTTGCCTCTCCTCGTCAGATGAGGAGGAAGAGATAGACAGCCGTTACAGGCAGAGGTCAGGCTGCTTTCTTAGAATGTGTTTGTGAGTAAACTTCCACTACCGTCTGTTCTATTGGCCAACGTGCAATCATTGGAAAACAAAATGGATGATATACGATCAAGACTATCCTACCAATGGAACATTAAAAACTGCAATATCTTATGTTTCCCCGTGTCGTGGCAGAATGATGACACAGATAATATAGAGCTGGCGGGATTTTCCATGCATCGGCAGGACAGAGAAGCTAAGTCTGGTAAGACGAGGGGCGGTGGTGTGTGTCTATTTGTTTACAATGACGGCCTACCCCGGCCAAACCCGGACAACTGTGTGCCGCCCCTGTGCCCAAGGAAGTGAAGGTAACCTGCCTAAACGATTACCGCCCCGTAGCACTCACGTCGGTAACCATGAAGTGCTTTGAAAGGCTGGTCATGGCTTCAATTCGCATACCACCCCAACAGATCCACATATGACGCAATCTCAATCGCACTCCACACTGCCCTTTCCTACCTGGAAAAAGGGAACACCTATGTGAGAATGCTGTTCATTGACTACAGCTCAGCGTTCAACACCATAGTGCCAACAAAGCTCATCACTAAGCTAAGGACCCTGGGAGTAAACACCTCCCTCTGCAACTGGATCCTGGACTTCCTGACGGGCCGCCCCCAGGTGGTAAGGGTAGGCAACAACACATCTGCCACGCTGATTCTCAACACTGGCCCCTCAAGGAGGTGCTTAGTCCCCTCCTGTACTCCCTGTTCACCCACGACTGCATGGCCAAACACGTCTCCAACATCATCATTAAGTTTCCTGACGACACAACAGTGGTAGGCCTGATTACCGACAATGATAAGACAGACTATAGGGAGGAGGTCAGAGACCTGGGAGTGTGGTGCCAGGACAACAACCTCTCCCTAAATGTGAGCAAGACAAAGGAGCTGATCGTGGACTACAGGAAAAGGCGGGCCATAGTGGAGTGGGTCGAGAGTTTCAAGATCATTGGTGTCCACATCACCAAGAAACTATCATGGTCCAAATACACCAAAACAGCCATGACGAGGGCACGACAGCTCCCCTTCCCCCTCAGGAGACTGAAAAGACTTGGCATGTGTCCTCAGATCCTCAAAATAGTTCTACAGCTACACCATCGAGAGCATTCTGACCGGTTGCATCACCGCCTGGTATAGCAACTGCTCGGCATCTTACCGTAAGGCGCTACAGAGGGTAGTGCGTACGGCCCAGTACATCACTGGGGCCAGGCTTTCTTCCATTAACTCTTTCTTGAACTGCATTGTTGGTTAAGGGCTTGTAAGTAAGCATTTCACTTTAAGGTCTTCACCTGTTGTATTCGGCGCATGTGACAAATAAAGTTTGATTCGATTTAATTAGATCAGTCCAATCAAAGCTACTGTAGATATAACGTGATTTGACGTCATTTTATTTTGTGGCCAACAATGGGCACTTCTAATGTACTTCGGGCAACAATGGGCACTTCTAATGTAACTCTATGCCAGCACCCAAGGGGTTTGCATTTTTCGAGCTCTACCCTTAGATTTTCTGGTGACGTAGTGTCCACATGAGTGACAGAACACTGAGCCAATCACGGCACAACTAGGAAACAATACTAACCCCTACGCTCTGTATTTTCCGCTGGCTGCGCCACCACCACAGAAAGCATTGAGCTAGGCTGAAACACCTGCATTTTGGAGCTGCCTTACTCAAGAAAGCAAAAAAGAGACCAAGTTTGTATGCGGCTTTATTAATTCAATTGTGTTTTTTGTAGGTTTTATTATTGTTTACAAACTGATATGTGACAAAAAATAACATGCAAAACGGCTGGGGCTCCACGGCAAACACAAAAGAGTGTATGGCCAACGACTATAAAGATAAAGATCCATTGAGAATTTTAGTATCTTTGTGATTGCTGAAAGACACCTTCTGTGTGCTTACAGCTGCGCTGGCACACAAGTACACGCAGGCACAAGCACACACACACACTCCACCACTCCCATCCAAAAGTTTGTGAAAACAGTTTGTGGAAACAGAAGGCATATTTCAACAAATTACCCAGCTACACAATGTTTATGCATTGGAAGCATGCACTTCACAGAGAGGAAAATATGCCCGCTCATACACTGATGTACAAGATAAACACCGCATTCACAACACCCCACCTGCAACAAAGTCATCGCCATAGTTGCCGCTAGGATTCGACAGTGTGGAGGATCAAAGTCTCAGGCTCTCGCTGCAGGCGCAAGCGATTTAACACGGTGAGGTAGCCCTGATAAGTCCTGTTCAATATTCATAAGAGAAGAACAAATAGGAATGTTTCTCCAAAAGCTTGCTTCCCTGCCTAACTTAGAAGCTGTCTAAAATGACTGGGAAACTTCTCCTAATTCGCAATTTGGGCTCCTAAACCCTCCTGTTGCACAGTTCCCCATCATGTCTCTTTGCACTCAGCTTGAATGACAAACCTGCTGGCTCAAAACTAAATCTAAAGGTATAGATGTGTCTGCAGGTGCTGCGGTGTTGAGTAATCCAACTTTAACGAATGAAAATCGCCAGCAGCACTCACAAATATAGACGTTTCTTCAGCTTTTATTTTGTAATTGTAGTTGCAATCAATGCATAATTCGGTAGCATTTTATAATAACTCCACGTAATAAAGCGTTTATAATGGATTAGTAAATAGTTTATTAATCATTTATGAATTCTAAATGTTGATAACCTAGTTATTCACACATTTATAAACAATTTTTTAAGTATTTAATAAGGATTCATAAGATCATTCATAAAATGTTCAATGAAGGTCCTTGTAAACCATTTACTAATCATTAGTTAAGTCTTTTTGCGTGGCCTCATCTAAAGTGTGGGCTATTTTTACTTTATAATTTTTTTTATAGTTTCGAGTGTAATTCCTCACAAAAATATGGATATGCCATTAGCAGACATTCCAGCAGTAGGGGCGAGTGGGGTAAGTCATGCCAAAGGGTTAGTTGAGCCACCACTAGTTTCTAGGACACCATACACAAAATGAATTATGTGACCAAATATTTAGGAAGAGATCTTCATTTAATGTCTGTAAAGGAAGAAACCACTTGGGAAAAGTGTTAAGCAAGTTAGGTAAAAAAAAGAAAAGATTTCACAAAGTCAAAAGTGTTGGTTTTAGTGTTAGTGTTAGTTGAGTTTTCATGATGCTTCTATCTGACTGTTTTATACATCAGTTGGGGTCTCCATAAGGTACAATATCAGACCTTAAACATGAAAGTGCATCTTGTAGCTGTGTGGGCTTATATAGTTAGAATGGTTGCTTTGGGGTAAATTGTGCCATTTGGCCAAGGGCAAGTCGAGCCAATGGATAATCAATATACCCCATACAAATGATGATTACATTTGGTCAGTTCTATGCATAATATGCATATTATTTTAACGACACCTCGCATTTGTGTGATTAGTTAAGTACAAAAGTTAAGTACAAAATCATTTGTGTGATTAGTTAAGTACTCTTGGCCACAATTTAAGTGTTTTCTTCATCAGCGTAATTATTGCTGGGATATGAGGTTACACCAAGGCCTGAGTCTATGCTAAAAGTGTTTTAAAAAGTACAGTGTTAGAAATGTGTTGTGCCAAGAGGCCACTTTTTTTGGACAAGCTAGGTTTTCATGAATTCTGGTTACTTCCAGTGATAAACAAAATCTTGAAATATATTGAGATATTTATATTTCCCTTGACGTTATGATGCTGAATGTAAAAAATGGCTCAACATACCCAATTCTCCCCTACCTATGCTCCTTAAGGTCTCCAAATGGCCCCTAGAACATAATGGTTAAGATGGTCTAAGTTAACCCAGGAAGGGGCACATTTCTAACACTTTGTACTTTTAAAAACACTTTAAACATAAGCACACAATACAGAGGATGTAAATGTATTGAACATGTTATTCCAAAACAGTCACACTGTTGTATTAGTGATGTGTAACTTGAGAGATTATGACTGCTTACAAGGTAAGGAAACACATATCTGAATACATTATTTCGCTGAACTATCCAATTAAATTTAAAGAGTTACTACCTTCAAAGGCCCAGTTAAGGTGCTGCCAAACATAGCCATGTGTGAAAATAGTCTGCGGCTAAAAGACTGAAGCACTGGCAGCACTTAAAGGTTATACATGCAAAATGTATACCTGCAAATTATACGTGACATTTCTACCTCAATCACATGACCCTAAGCATAATGGGATGTTAATTGCTTAATTAACTCAGGAACCACACCTGTGGATACTTCGTATCCCTCATTTACTTATCTTGGCAGTTAACTGTATATAATCAAATCAAATGTATTTATATAGCCCTTCTTACATCAGCTGATATCTCGAAGTGCTGTACAGAAACCCAGCCTAAAACCCTAAACAGCAAGCAATGCAGGTGTAGAAGCACGATGGCTAGGAAAAACTCCCTAGAAAGGCCAAAACCTAGGAACAAATCTAGAGAGGAACCAGGCTATGAGGGGTGGCCAGTCCCCTTCTGGCTGTGCCCGGTGGAGATTATAACAGAACATGGCCAAGTTGTTCAAATGACCAGCATGGTCAAATAATAATAATCACAGTAGTTGTCGAGGGTGAAACAAGTCAGCACCTCAGGAGTAAATGTCAGTTGGCTTTTCATAGCCGATCATTAAGAGTATCTCTACCGCTCCTGCTGTCTCTAGAGGGTGGAAAACAGCAGCTCTGGGACAGGTAGCACGTCCGGTGAACAGGTCAGGGTTCCATAGCCGCAGGCAGAACAGTTGAAACTGGAGCAGCAGCACGGCCAGGTGGACTGTGGACAGCAATGAGTCATCATGCCAGGTAGTCCTGAGGCATGGTCCTAGGGCTCAGGTCCGCCGAGAAAGAAAGAAAGAAAGAAAGAAAAAGAGCATACTTAAATTCACACAGGACACCGGATAAGACAGGAGAAATACTCCAGATATAAAACAGACTGACCCTAGCCCCCCGACACATAAACTGCCGCATAAATACTGGATGCTGAGACAGGAGGGGTCAGGAGACACTGTGGCCCCATCCGATGATACCCCCGGACAGGGCCAAACAGGCAGGATATAACCCCACCCACTTTGCCAAAGCACAGCCCCCACACCACTAGAGGGATACCTTCAACTTACCATCCTGAGACAAGGCCGAGTATAGCACACAAAGATCTCCGCCACGACACAACCCAAGGGGGGGTGCCAACCCAGACAGGAAGACCACGTCAGTGACTGGCCAGGCAGAGACAGCAAGGGCGGTTCGTTGCTCCAGAGCCTTTCCATTCACCAAATATAACATTTCTACCTCAATAACATATCAGTAGTAATGAAGGAATAAACATCCACTAGAGAAAAACTTGCCGGTCCAGTCAGCTGTTGTTTAAAGGTTACATGAGGGATCATCAAGTAGATTCCGCCGTGGGTCTATTTTTTCTGGAACAAATGGTCAGAGGGCCGGAACATAATTACAAATAATTTGGAGACTGTAAATTGACCGCAAGAAGCCCAAACAGATATAATGTTTGAATAAATTATAATCGTTTCAAACCTTGCTTACATTTGTATACAATCATGTGTCTCTCTATTATGCATGGGAATACTTGGGAAGAGATTTCTTAAATTAAAATCACTTGGAGCTGATTTCCTGGTGATTTACATCTGTCTGTTTTATGATTAGTTTGTATTCGCGAGGTTATTAGCAAAACATTCACATGTTCAATATATTTCCTTTAACATCCTGTGTTGCATCCATTTTGAGACCCTAAGGAACATCAGGTACAGCTTGAATGTCTACCAAAGGCATGTATGTACGTCTTTTTGTGAGAGGTTACACTGGTCACTCAAAACAAAGTATTTATAAATTATAAATATCCCACACTTTAGATGAAGCCACACAAAAATACTTAATGACTAGTAAATGGTTCATAAGGACCTACATTAAACATTTTATGAATGGAGTAATGATTAATACACAATGAATAAACTATTTACTAATCCTTTATAAATGCTTTATGTCATGGAGTTACTATAAAGTGCTACCCATAATCCATTTAGCAATGATCGTCTTCATGAGCTCTTCTCCCAATTAAAAAAAATAAGTAAAATGGGAAGATAAGGAGAAAGTTGTATTAGTCTTCTTTCGAGGTTTCTTAGATTTGATTACTTCTATACTACTTAAAGCACCTGTGCGGACCATCTCACTCGCTATCTCTCTCAGAACGATCTTCTTGACCCTAAACAGTCAGGCTTCAAGACGGGTCACTGAACCGAGACTGTTCTCCTCTGTGTCACGGAGGCTTACCGCACTGCCAAAGCTGACTCTCTCTCCTCTGTTCTCATCCTCCTAGATCTATCCGCTGCCTTCGACACCGTGAACCATCAGATCCTCCTCTCCACCCTCTCAGGGCTGCGCGTCTCAGCCTCTGCACACTCTTGGCTTGCATCCTACCTGGCAGGCCGCTCCTATCAGGTGACGTGGAAAGGATCTGTATCTGCACCACGTACTCTCACTACTGGTGTCCCTCAGGGCTCGGTTCTAGGCCCTCTCCTCCTCTCTCTATGCACCAAGTCACTCTGCTCCGTCATATCCTCACATGCTCTCTCCTATCATTGCTCTGCGGATAACACAACTACTTTTCTCTTTCCCACCTTCGGACACCCAGGTGGCGACATGTATCTCTGCATGCCTGGCAGATATCTCAGCTTGGATATCGGCCCACCATCTCAAGCTCAACCTCGAGATGACAGAGCTGCTCTTCCTCCTGGGGAAGGCCTGCCCGCTCCAAGACCTCTCCATCAGGGTTGACAACACCACGGTGTCTCCTCCTAGAGCGCCAAGAACCTTGACGTGACCCTGGACACCCTGTTGTTCTCTGCAATCAAAGCAGTGACTCGCTCCTGCAGGTTCATGCTCGACAACATTCATAGAGTATGACCCTACCTCACACAGGAAGCGGCGCAGGTCCTAATCCAGACACTTGTCATCTGCAACTCGCTGTTGCCTGGGCTCCCCGTTTTGGCATCAAGCCCCTGCAACTTATCCAGAACGCTGCAGCCCGCCTGGTGTTCAACCTTCCCAAGTTCTCCCATGTCACTCTGCTGCACTGCACACTCCACTGGCTTCCAGTTGAAGCTCACATCCTTACAAGACCATGGTACTTGTCTACGGAGCAGCAAGAGGAACTGTCCCAAACTCTACACCCCCCACCCCTCTTGTGAGGTTAGCTTGTGAGGTTAGCCTCGACGTAATCCCCCAATAATTTCTCAATGGGAGATTAAGCACTTGACACAATAATTCAATGTGTGACCCAAAGCAATACAATAATGGCCTTCACTCCTTTTGGGTAACACTTTTGTTTTTGACTAATTCTCTATCTATAGGTTTTAATTTTATTGAAAGACCCATATGGCAATGATGCAACCCAATTGGTGTTTAACACAATATGTGCCTGTGAGCAATAGCCTCCTCTTCATCTTTAAATCTCCATGATGTTTAGTAGTAGGGAACATGACGTACCTATCTGTTGACAGTTGACACTGCATGACAAGACTTCGGGGGTACTTCCATCGATCTTGGTTAGAGTGAGAGAGAGGGTGAGCGCCAGGTGATGTTTCATCATATTTGAACGCAGCGAAAAACGCTTTATCAAAAGTGCTGCATCTTAATTTGCGCACAATTGGCTCAGCGTTGTGCAGGTTAGGGGAGGGTTTGGCCGGCCGGGATGTCCTTGGCCCATCGCGTTCTTTTAAGAGACTCCTGTGGTGTGCCGGGCACATGCACCCTGACACTGTCTCTAGGTGTACTGTGTTTCCTCCGACACATTAGTGCGGCTAGCTTCCGAGTTAAGCGAGCAGTGTGTCAAGAACCAGTGTGGCTTCGCGGGGTCGTGTTTCAGAGGATGCATGGCTCTCTCTTTTTTTAAGTACAGAAAAAAATATATATACACAATATATTAAACTGTATATATAATAATAATTGACAAGAAAGTAATATTCTGAAGCAGCCTACTTTTTTTACTCTCCCCCCCACCACCTCCTTTGCCCTCAGAACAGCCTCAATTCGTCTAGGCACAGACTCTACAAGGTGTCAAAAGCATTCCACATTCTAAAAAAAATGACACTTTATTTATAGATTTTCAGATATAACAACAAAAACAGTACAACCCCAACCCCTCATTCTCCCATCCCCTCCTTCCACTCCCTCCCTCCAAAATCACCCACCCACCAAGGCAACTATAAAAGTAAGTTTAAAAGGAAAGAAACAAACAGAAACAACAGTAATAGAAACAAAAACAATGGACAAATGGCCACTAGAACAGACATGACTGCTTACCAAAATATGCAAGTTACACTAAGTAAAAGATAGGCTCTCCACGTATTGTATTAATAGGGAAAAGGTTAAGTCGAATTTTTGTCGGGACCCATGCACAGTGTACCTAACAGTTGTACTACACATATGTGAGAATGCCTCAAAAATGGGGTCAAGAAGGCCACTTGAAGATTGGCATGACCAAAACATGTGTCCCACAGTCGCTAGACTCTGGTGGCATCTCAAACACTTCGGGTCAACATTCGGGTATATTTTTGCCAATCTGTCATTTGAGTAATGGAGACGGTGCAAAACCTTAAACTGAATAATCCCATGCCTTATTCAAAATGTGGATACGCTCAATACTTTGTTGCCATATATCACCGGGTAGCTCGCCACTTATGTCTTGCTCCCATGCAGATTTTGTATTTGCAAAGGAAGGCGGATTAATGTTCTCTATTATGACATATAATCTGGAGATTGTGCTCTTCAGATAAGGGTTAAGATCTAAGCACCTCTCGACTGGACACTTAGTAGGCTCGAGTGGAAATGAAGGGAAATGTTTTTTGACAAAGCTACGAGTTTGCAGGGACACTGTATCGAAAAAAGTGGGTATTGGGAATATTATGGTCCACCCTCAGAGTATCGATTTAGACGAATGTGTTATGAATAAATAGGTCACAAAAAAAACACCAGACCATTCCTATGCCAGACCTGGAATGGCGTGCCAATCTGTGACGCTGAGAAGAGATGATTAGATGTTAATGGAGAAAAGCCGCTTGCTTGTTTAAGGCGAAAGAGATTTCGGAATTGGGACCAGATTTTAAGGGAGTTCTTAGCAACAGGGTTCAAAACATGGGTGTCAAGCCTTATTCAACCTGTCTCCCCTCTTCATCTACACTGATTTGAAGTGCATTTAACATCAAGTGACATCAATAAGGGATCATAGCTTTCACCTGGATTCACCTGGTCAGTCTATATCATAATATTTTGTACACTCAGTGTATATCAGTATGATTTATTATTGATTTATTGTTGATGTATTGTCACTTGTTATGACCTTACATTTTATTGTGATGTACAAGCCAAAACGAACTCAGACTCCTCACTGTACTGTAGGTTATTTAACAGAGCTCTTAATGCCTCCGTCCCAAACAACACCCTATTCCTTATGTAGTGCACTACTTTTAACCAGGACCCATAGTGTAGTGCACTAAGGGAATAAGGCATACTTTGGGACGTATGTTATTCTATGCAGGCCTGAGAAAACAGAGCTTGAAGGGCCAAGGAGGAAAGCACAGCGCTATCAGAGTTATGTGAGGGAGATGTGAGTAGCGCTTATCATGTATTGTGCCAAACCAAATGTCTTTGTAAAGCTTTCGTCTTCACTCGTTTAAACTGTGCTCACTTGTTAGCGGCGGGTCCATTGTATTGTCAAGATATCAATCATATTGAGCAGAAACAAACACTAGATTGTAGTATGTTCCGGAAATATAATTACAGCATAACCATTATTTGAGGATGTGAAATACTTGTTACCGAATAGATTGTATATTCACTGCAATGCCTGACTACACGTATAAGAAATACAAAAGCAATCATACGGTGGATCAAAGCGGGTCAAAGCTGGTAAACATAGCAGCGCTGGCGTCATGTCATATCTGTTTATGCTAATCAAACTATTCTATTCATTCTTTTTCCAACAGCCATACAACTTAACATATTTGTTATGCATGGATTGTGGATTTCTTCCCATGCCTGCCTACATAATCATGGTATGAGCCAAACAAAGTCAAATAATGGGTCAAAGAGGGTCAGCATAGTTTCTAATCAATGTGTTCAACTTTTCTGATTCTACCGACCACAACAGTGACACAGTGCTACTTTCTGTTCTAATTAGTGGTTAGTAATTAGCTGACGGGGGGTTAATTAGTAGTCAACGGCTCATTGCTGCAGTGATTGACTACATGTAAAAGTGTTCCCTGATGTTACGAATCCCTTTGGCCCAACAGTCTGGGGGGGGGGGGGGGGGGGGGGGAAATGGGACCCGTAACACAACTCACGCAAATTATAACAGTGACAAAGTAACGGTGAAAACGAAATAACACAGACAACTTAATTACCGTCAAACACTCAGGGTTTATTTCTAAACACACGGTAAAGGGGGGAGCAGGAAAGGGGCTGAGCTGGACCCAAGGAAAGAAACAATAAGTATCCACAAACACCCCTAAGCTAGACTAGCCTACTTCACCAACAGCTAAGTAACTAACCAAAAATACAGTGGGTGGTCCGCCCAGTTCTAACTAGTGTATTTAACAAAGTTTACCTACGGGTAGTGGATGCCCATGGGCGAACTGTCTGGTTACCCCCTTTTCCCACTATCAAACAAACACTCAAACACCATAACAAAACCAACACTCACAGGTAGGAACAAAGTGACATGTCGTTGCAAACCACACAATAGATCTACACACATATGGCATTTACAGAGAGATTGAGCTCCTGAGAAAACAACTGACAGGGTTTTTAAACCAAGGGAAAGGAACTGTGATTGGGTAAGGGAAAAGGAGCAGGTGTCTTCTGATTAGCGACTAATTGATGACTGATTGGGGGATGATGATTGTCACCTGTGAGTAGGGGAGAAGGAGAGCAAAGAAATACACACAGGATACACACAGAATACCTGTATCCGTAACACCTGACCCAAGCCTGACATCCCTGTATTGCACTCTCGAACTCCAAATGCAATCTCGCCCAGTATAGGAATACACCTATGAAAGTCTCTCTCTCTCTCTTTCTTTCTCTCTTCTACCTCCCTCTCTCTCACACAACCTCTCTCTCTCACTGCCCCATCTCTCTCGCTCCTCTCCCTCTGTTTTGCAATGCAGGGGTTTTAGCCTTTCTCTTCCAGGGCCCTGGTCCTGGAGCATGTGCAGTTAGTGATTAGATCACTCAGTGCATTCCTGTGCCTGGCTAATGTCAGAGTGTTAATCAGAGAGAGAGAGAGAGAGACATAGAGACAGAGAGAGAGACAGAGAGACAGAGAGACAGACAGAGACACAGACAGAGACAGAGAGACAGAGAGAGAGAGCTGGGTGTACTGGGCAGTGCTCTGGTTTCCTGTTTGTGTGTGTGAGAGGACTGAGTGTGGGGGGAGGGGTGTGAATGTACCATAATATCAGTAACTGACATCTTCACACACTGCGCCAAGCGCATCGCGGAGAGGACGTGAAACCATAAAGGAGGAGTAATGAGTGATGCAGGATTGTGGGAAATGCCAACCCAAACCCACACCCAATGACATATCACATCCAAACCACTCTGGTCCGCCCTTAAGGAGGATTCTGACAATTCATTAAATGCAACTTTTTCTGCTCCATGGTTTTTAATTCTCCAATATTGGTTTTGTATTTCAGAGTAAATCTACCAGACTGCAAATCCCTCTGGTATTTTCCACCATCATTTATGGGGGCATTATTGCGGGAGTGTACACTATATATGGAAGTAACCAGAAAGACAAATCAAAGCTCATATGATCCCAGCTCCCACGTAAGCCCCCAGATTTTATTGCCAAGTATTAGAAACAGAATATGGGGGTCAGTATATGGGGGTCAGTCACAGGAGGTTAGTGGCACCTTACTTGGGAAGGATGGGCTCCTGGTAATGGCTGGAGCAGAATGAGTGGAATGGTATCAAATACTTTAAACACATGGTTTGATGCCATTCCATTCGCTCTGTTCCAGCCATTATTATGAGCCGTCCTCCCCTCAGCAGCATCCACTGGTGTCAGTGTGTGTGTTTGTGTGCAAATGCGAGTGTGTATGTTTGCATGTGCAGTGCAACTTAGTAAGTGTGTGTGCATGCGTGTGTGTGTGTGCATGCACATGCGCAACCTGGTGTGTGCGTACATGTGTGGTACATGCATGCGCACATGTCTGTTAGAGTGTTTTATGGGACAAAAAGAGTGGATAGCTCATTCTGAGTTGGCAGCAGTAATCGACTGGCTAAATGGCTGAGGACCTGCCAACTCAGCACGAGTCTGAATAAGGGAATTTGACAAGAAGGAGAAGGGCATGGGGGGGGGGGGGGGGGGGGGGGGGGGGGCAGTGCAACATTCCCCTTCATGGTCTTGGGACATTAAATATTCATCCACTTTATTATAGACAGGGGACCAAAAGGGGAGATACAGGCATAGAAACAGATTGCATAGAACACTACTCTAGCTTCATTTATCACATTGTCAAGTCTTCATGCACCGTGACAACCCGTCTCTGACGTTTTAGTCATTTAGCAGTTGCTCTTATCCAGAGCGACCTACAAATAGTGCATTCATCTTAAGATAGCTAGGTGGGACAACAACACATCACAATCGTATCATGCACATTTTTGTGAGAGTGATTTAAGAGGTAAGGTTTCAAGACAGGGACTCCACTGTCTTGATTTTAGGGGAAAGCTTGTTCCACCATTTGGGTGCCAGGACAAAGAAGAGCTTGGACTGGGCTGAGCGGGAGCTGCCCTCCCGTAGTGGTGGGAGGGCCAAGAGACCAGAGGTGGCGGAACGGAGTGCTTGGGTTGGGACGTAGGATTTGAGCATAGCCTGAAGGTAAGGAGGCGCAGTTCATCTTGCTGCTCCATAGACAAGCACCAGGGTCTTGAAGATGATGCGAGCTTCGACTGGAAGCCAGTGAAGTGTGTGGAGTAGCGGGGTGACACGGGAGAACTTAGGAAGGTTGAACACCAGGGGAGCCCAGCCAACAGAGTTGCAGTAGGATAGACGTAAGATGACAAGTGCCTGGGTTAGGACCTGTGCCATGAACCTGCAGGAGCGAGTCCCTGCTTTAGTGTTTGCAGAGAACGACAAGGTATTGCCCAGGGTCATGCCAAGATTCTTTGCACTCTGGGAGGGGGACACCGTGGAGTCGTCAACCGTTATGGAGAGGTGTTGGAGTGGGCAGGCCTTTCCAGGGAGGAAGAGCAGCTCCCTTTTGTCGAGGTTGAGCTTGAGGTGAGCTTGAGGGAGGTGGGCCAACATCAAAGCTGAGATGTTGACCAGGCATGCAGATGCATGTTGCCACGGTGTCAGCAGGGGGGAAGGAGAAGAGTAGTTGAGTGTCATCCGCATAGCAATGATAGGAGAGACCATGTGAGGATATGAGAGAGCCGAATGACTTGGAGTCACCAGTAGTGAGAGCAAGTGGTGCAGACACAGATCCTCTCCACGTCACTTGTTAGGGGCGACCTGTCAGGTAGGATGCAATCTAGGAGTGTGCAGAGCCTGAGAGTCCCAACACAGAGGGTGAAGAGGAGGATCTGATGGATCACAGTATCAAAGGTAGAGGATAGGTGTAGGAGGATGAGAACAGAGGAGAGAGTCAGCTTTAGCAGAGCAGAGAGCCTCTGACAGAGGAGAGCGGTCTCAGTTAATAAGTGAGCCACCTTGAAGCCTGACTGGTTAGGGTTAAAAATATTGTTCTGAGAGATAACGAGAGAGTTGGTTAGAGACAGCACACTCAAGTGTTTTTGAAAAAAAAGAAAGAGATACCGTTTTGTAGTTTCTGATGTCAGAAGGGTCGAGCGTTGGTTTCTTGAGGGGAGCCACTTTGGCCTTCTTGAAGTCTGAGGGGGTGCAGCCAGTGGTCAGGGATGAGTTGAGTGAAGTGCGGAATGGGAGAAGCTCTCCAGAGATGGTCTGGCGAAGGAGGAGGAAGATTAAGGAGGGAGGATAAAGTTGAGAAGTGATTCCCAGGGTTGGAGGCTGACGCTTGACATTTAGAGTGATATAAAGCGGCTTTTGCAGTGGATACAGAGGAAGAGGAGGGAGTGGAAGGAAGATGGGTCCTGCGGAAGAATAGTTATCCTCCATTTCCGCTGAGCTGCCTGTAGCCCTGTTCTGTTAGCACGCAATGAGTCAATCAGCCACAGAGCGGGAATAAGAGGTTGGGCCGGTCGGGAGGAAAGGGGACAGTGAGAGTCAAAGGATGCAGAAAGGGAGGAGAGTAGAGTCGAAGAGGCAGAGTCAGGAAACAGGAGGGAGAATGATTTAGCAGAAGGAAAAGAGAATAGAAGAGATGACCGTAGCGGGAGAGAGCTAAGATTGCGGCAGCACATGATCATCTGGGTCGTGGCTGAGTGGGTAGGGTTGGAGTAGAGGTGGAGAGAGAAGGAAACAAAGAAGGGATCAGAGACATGGAGGGGGGTTACAGTGAGATTAGTAGGTGAATAGGCTCTAGTGAAGATGTGGTCAAGCGTTTTGCCTGCCTTGTGGGCGATAGATGACAACAGTGTTAAGCTTGGTGTAGAATCGCACCCTGGGGGACACCAGTAGTGAGAGCAAGTGGTGCAGACACAGAGCCTCTCCACACCACTTGGGAGGAATGACCTGCCAGGAAGGATGCAATCCAGGAGTGTGCAGAGCCTGAGACCGTGTTAAGCTTGAGTGGTCAAGTGACAGTGACAGCTTGGAATTCAAATGAGGAGCTAGACAGGTGAGAGGGGGAAAACAGAAAATCTCCACTTAGGAGAAATGACTACTAATGATGCTCTCAGACTATGAGAGAACAGATGGAGTAGCAGTGTTCTCTGGGGAAATCCATGTCTCAGAAAACTGTACGGACTGAAGGGCAACATAGGCTGACATGAAACCAGCCTTATTGACCGCAGATCGGCAGATCAAAATGCTGCCAGAGACTAGGAAATCCACATAGGGAACCCTGTGCGCACGACCTAAATTAGAAGGGTTGCAGCCACGGAGTGGTGCACGTCTGTAAAGCCTACAGGGAGAGGAGCAAGCTGGGATGGAAAACACACATGCCAAAGCTACAAAAGAGCAAAATGAGATCAGAAAATAACTAGGTAAGATACTAAAGTGGCGTGGAGCCTTCCTCTCATTCCGTCCTCGAACAACTTGGCAGAACGTCTTTGTTTTGCTGACTATCAGAACTCAGTGTAAGACCCAGATGCAGACAACTAGAGATACAGATGTTTAGTGACCCAAACAGGGGGCAGGCAAAAGACAGGTCAAAGGCAGGCAGAGGTCCGTAATCCAGGGCAGAGTCAATAAGGTACAGAACAGCAGGCAGGCTTGGGGTCAGGACAGGCAGAGGTTTGTAAACATGTCCGATTCAGGCAGGTACAGAACATCAGGCAGGCTCGTGGTCAGGACAGGCAGAGGTTTGTAAACAGGTCAGATTCAGGCAGGTACAGAACGGCAGGCAGGCAGAATGGTCAGAACCGGGGAAACTAGGAAACAGAACTTGAGAAAGCAGGGAGACTGGAAACCACGCTGGTAAGACCTGACAAGACAAACTGGCAACAGACAAACAGAGAACACAGGTATAAATACACTGGGGATAATGAGGAAGATGGGTGACACCTGGAGGGGGGTGGAGACAAGCACAAAGACAGGTGAAACAGATCAGGGTGTGACAGTGACAACACCTCCACTTGAAAATACCGCCACTTACAGCTGCCGCTGAAAAAACAGGGGAGACTGAATTACTACTGTAGCACTAAATGCCTAGCAGAGTTGAAAGACACCTGTCAGCACTGATTGCAGATTTCCTGGCAGAGGATAAGAAAACATCTCCCTACAATACAACACGCCCACAAATTAGCAGGACTGTGACACATATAGGCTTGAAACTAATCTATATCCACAACGCCAATCACAAGGACTGAGCAATCAGACAGTTCAAACAGCAATGATTAAATAGGCTACTAGGTAAAAGACAGCCCTTAAATTCAATTTCCCTAGCAAGACAATACCAACAGTGTCACGATCGTGTGGAGGATTGACGGACCAAAACGCAGCAGTAGGAAAGTAAGCCATATTCCTTTTAATGAATATGAAGGCAAAACGCAACAAAAACACTTTCACACTAAACAAAACAAGAAAACGATCGTGAAGCTAAATAACGATGTGCACACACAGGCTACAAACGTATCACATAGACAACTACTCACATCAAATGAAAGCCTATGGCTACCCTAAATATGGCTCCCAATCAGAGACAACAGAAATCAGCTGTCTCTAATTGGGAACTCATTCAGGCAACCATAGACTCTCCTAGACAACTAAACATACATAGACAACGCTAGACACATGTACTCAACACAAACCCATATACTACACCCAACACCCCCTTTACCATAGAATCACCCAAAACCAACAAAACACAAACATTCCTCATGTCACACCCTGACCTAACTAAAATAATAAAGAAAACAAAGAATACTAAGGCCAGGGCGTGACATAACCCCCCCTTAAGGTGCGAACTCCGGGCGCACCATTACACAGTCTAGGGGAGGGTCTGGGTGGGCTTCCATCCACGGTGGCGGCTCCGGCACTGGTCGTGGTCCCCACGTCACCACAGTCCCTAACCGCCTCCTTAGCTTCCTCCAAATGACCCCCCTCCACATTAACCCCACTGCATTAACCTGTTGGGGATGGGGGCGCTGTTTAGACTATTTATGCTAATTTGGCTAATTTTTGAAACGGCTTCCCACAAAATCCTTGATCGTACAATATGCATATTATTATTATTATTGGATAGAAAACAGTCTATAGTTTCTATAGGAGTTGAAATTTTGTCTCTAAGTGGAACAGAGCCCATTCTACAGCAATTTCCCTGACATGGATTCAGATTTCAGAAATGTTGGCCACTGTTCTGAAGTCAGTTAAAAGGGCACTGATTTTGCTATGACTATACGGACACTTCTTACGTCTTCCCCTGGATGCCTTTACGTGATGACGATTCCAATGGGGTCGATTGCGCGTTCACAGGCACTACAAATGAAAAAACCCTGTAGCTAGCAAGTCTTTTCTTGCTGCGTAAAGCGCGTGGAGGACACCGACCCTCTCCTGTTCCAAGCGTTAGTTTAGCCTGTTATATTTCTCCGGTCATCTTTTCACTCGTTATAGGAGTTAAAAACATCATAAGGTAGTTAATTTAAAGCGTTTTATAGCAATTTATATCCGTTTAGTGCGATTTTGGGACATTTATTTCTTTAACGCTGTGAATAGGTGGGCACGCTTTCAGTTCATCCCGAACGCAGTTGGCATTTTCACATGGCAAGAGGACAGCTTTCCACCAAAAGACGATTCCTCCCAAGAAAGGATCCTTTGCCCAAGATACTGATGGAAGAACAGCTCAAGGTAGGACATTTTTATTATGATAAATCGTGTTTCTGTCGAAACATTTTAGTGGCTTAGGACGCCATGTTTTTTGACGTAGCTTCGCTTGGCGCAAACTGTATTGAAAAGTAAGGATAAATTAAAAAATGTAATAACGCAATTGTATTAAGAATTAAATTGTCTATCAATCCCTGTCCACCCTATATTTTTTAGTCACGTTTATGAGTATTTATGTATAAGAGTAGATCACTGTCTAAGTGGCGCAAGGAAATTTTCTGACCAACTGAGCTACATTTCACATTGTCTAACCATGATTTTGGTGGCTAAATATAAACATTTTCGATCAAACTGTATATGCATGTTGTAATGTGATGTTACAGGAGTGTCATCGGAAGAATTCTGAGAAGGTTAGTGAAAAAATTAATATCTTTTGGCGATGTTGACTTTTATCGCTCCCTTTGGCTAGAATCAATGCTGGGCTGCTAATTGCTATGTGCTAAGCTAATATAACGATTTATTGTGTTTTCGCTGTAAGACACTTAGAAAATCTGAAATATTGTCTGTATTCACAGGATCTGTGTCTTTCGATTCGTGTATGCTGTGTATTTTTACGAAATGTTTGATGATTAGTAAGTAGGTAAACACGTTGCTCTAAGTAGTTTTTCTATTCCATTTGTGACGGTGGGTGCAATTGTAACCTATGCCATCTACCTGAAATATGCACTTTTTTCTAACAAAACCTATCCCATACCATAAATATGTTATCAGACTGTCATCTAATGAGTTTTTTTGTTGGTTAGGGGCTATAAATATCTTAGTTTAGCCGAATTGGTGATGGCTACTGGTGTTGGTGGACAAATAAAAGATGGTGGATTATGCTAATGTGTTTTTAGGTAATAGATGTACATCTTTACATATTGTGTCTTCCCTGTAAAACATTTTAAAAATCGGAAATGTTGACTGGATTCACAAGATCTGTGTCTTTCATTAGCTGTATTGGACTTTAATGTGTGAAAGTTAAATATTTTAAAAAAATATATTTTTGGAATTTCGCGGCACTGGTTTTTCAGTGGGGGGGGGGGGGGGGTGTGCCGCTAGCGCCACGCTGATCCTAGACAGGTTAAGGGGCAGCTCCGGACTAAGGGGCAGCTCCGGACTAAGGGGCAGCTCCGGACTAAGGGGCAGCTCCGAACTAAGGGGCAGCTCCGGACTAAGGGGCAGCTCCGGACTAAGGGGCAGCTCCGGACTAAGGGGCAGCTCCGGACTAAGGGGCAGCACCAGGGTCAGGGGCAGCTCCAGGATAAGGGGCAGCACCAGGATAAGGGGCAGCACCAGGATAAGGGGCAGCACCAGGATAAGGGGCAGCTCCGGACTGAGGAACGGCACATGGCTGGCTGACAGATCTGGCTGCTCATGGCTGGCTGACGGATCTGGCTGCTCATGGCTGGCTGACGGATCTGGCTGCTCATGGCTGGCTGATGGATCTGGCTGCTCATGGCTGGCTGACGGATCTGGCTGCTCATGGCTGGCTGACGGATCTGGCTGTTCATGGCTGGCTGACGGATCTGGCAGATCCTGTCTGGTTGGCGGCTCTGGCAGATCCTGTCTGGTTGGCGGCTCTGGCAGATCCTGTCTGGTTGGCGGCTCTGGCAGATCCTGTCTGGCGGGCGGCTCTGGCAGATCCTGTCTGGCGGGCGGCTCTGGCAGATCCTGTCTGGCGGGCGGCTCTGGCAGATCCTGTCTGGCGGGCGGCTCTGGCAGATCCTGTCTGGCGGGCGGCTCTGGCAGATCCTGTCTGGCGGGCGGCTCTGGCAGATCCTGTCTGGCGGGCGGCTCTAGCGGCTCCTGTCTGGCGGGCGGCTCTAGCGGCTCCTGTCTGGCGGGCGGCTCTAGCGGCTCCTGTCTGGCGGGCGGCTCTGCAGGCTCATGGCAGACGGGCGGCTCTGCAGGCTCATGGCAGACGGGCGGCTTTGCAGGCTCATGGCAGACGGGCGGCTTTGCAGGCTCATTGCAGACGGATGGCTCAGATGGCGCTGGGGAGACGGATGGCTCAGATGGCGCTTGGCAGACTGGCAGTTCAGGCATCGCTGTGCAGACGGCAGACTCCTGCCGGCTGAGGCGCACTGTAGGCCTGGTGCGTGGTGCCGGGACTGGTGGTACCGGGCTGGGGACACGCATCTCAGGGCTAGTGCGGGGAGCAGCAACAGGACGCACAGGACTCTGGGGACACACAGGAGGCTTGGTGCGTGGTTTAGGCACTGGTGGTAAAGGGCTGGAGACACGCACCATATGGCTAGTGCGTGGAGGAGGCACTGGTGGTACTGGGTTGGGGCGGGGAGGTGGCGCCGGAAATACCGGACCGTGCAGGCGTACTGGCTCCCTTGAGCGCAGAGCCTGCCCAACCCTACCTGGTTGTATGCGGGGAGGTGGAAAAACCCGCACCGGCCTATGTAGGCGAACCGGGGACACCATGCGTAAGGCTGGTGCCATGTACGCCGGCCCGAGGAGACGCACTGGTGACCAGATGCGTTGGGCCGGCTTCATGACATACGGCTCAACGCTCAGTCTAGCCCGGCCGATACGTGGAGCTGGAATGTACCAAACCGGGCTATGCACGTGTACAGGAGACACCGTGCGCTCTACTGCGTAACACGGTGTCTGCCCGTACTCTCGCTCTCCACGGTAAGTACAGGGAGTAGGCGCAGGTTTCCTACCTGACTTCGCCACACTCCCTTTAAGGCCCCCCCCAAGAAATTTTTGGGTTGAACTCACGGGCTTCCAGCCTTGTCTCCGTGCTGCCTCCTCATATCGCCTCCTCTCGGCTTTAGCTGCCTCCAGCTCTTCACGAGGAAGGCGATATTCTCCCGGTTGTGCCCACGGCCCCTTACCATCCAGTATCTCCTCCCATGTCCAAGAATCCTGTGTAGGTGGGTCCTGTTGCCGCTTTACATGCCGCTTGGTCCTGTATTGGTGGGTAATTCTATCACGACTGTTTGGAGGATTGACGGACCAAAATGCAGCATTAAGAAAGTAAGCCATATTCCTTTTAATGAATATGAAGGCAAAACGCAACAAAAACACTTACACACTAAACAAGAAAACGATCGTGAAGCTAAATAACGATGTGCACACACAGGCTACAAACGTATCACATAGACAACTACTCACATCAAATGAAAGCCTATGGCTACCCTAAATATGGCTCCCAATCAGAGACAACAGAAATCAGCTGTCTCTAATTGGGAACTCATTCAGGCAACCATAGACTCTCCTAGACAACTAAACATACATAGACAACGCTAGACACATGTACTCAACACAAACCCATATACTACACCCAACACCCCCTTTACCATAGAATCACCCAAAACCAACAAAACACAAACATTCCCCATGTCACACCCTGACCTAACTAAAATAATAAAGAAAACAAAGAATACTAAGGCCAGGGCGTGACAAACAGCTACTTATTGATTCAAAAAATATACTTGCTGCTCTTGTCAGAATCGATCCCCTTCCAAACTATAAATTGAGGTGGGGAAGCAAACATAGAATTGCCTGAGGTGGTGCTAGAAACCTATTACGACTGTCAAACAGTCAGGCCTAGCTTTCAATAAGGGTGTCTGATCTTGATTGAATGTCTATATAGAAACAAGTACTGTTTGCCAGTGAGAATAGGGAACACAGTAAGACATGTTTTGCATCGTCTGTTACTGACTGGCTGTTGGACATTTGGGAATTCCTACAATGAATGGTTCTTATTTCTTTGCCGTTCCACACAGACATAGCTTTAATCAAATCAAATCAAATCTAGTTGGCTCCCTCTCACCAATACAGTCTTTTCTTCTAACCATTGGAAATGTATGGTTAATACATAATGCTCACATTGATGTTTTCAAGCATTCCCATAGGGAAAAGATTTATACGGAACCCATACGTATTTATTATCCGAGCTGTCTCACGAGTGTTAGATTCAACATGCAAAGGTCAAGTGTAACAGGATGGGCCGTCTTTGAGCCAAACATGGAATCAATTACTCTTGATTAGCCAGGAATGAAACCAGAGGTTTAAAATGCAGGGAGATACAAGACTCCTCCAGGGAAACCATGAAATATGGTCCGACTGCATTCCCAATGTATGGTTGGAGATAAAAGATGCCAATCAAGACATTTCAACATCCACATGTTGTGCATTTCTTCAGGAGCAATGTATGGATGTTGTGAATTATGGTGGGTTTCCAGCTATAGGAAAGCTGCTGGTATGTTCAGTGTTGATAGTGCAGTATGTTAAGGTTGGAGGAGTGAGTTAGAATAATTGACCTCATTGGAGCTAAATCCGAAAACTACTAAGGATATCAATGCTGTCAATCTGCTGTATGATGAGTTGGAAAATAGAAAGAGCAGAACCTTTCTGTGGAAAAAAACGAAATACTTAATGATTGGTAGGCTTACTGAAATAACATGCAAGAATTTACATTTTTTCTAGTGCTGTCTCTTACCAAATCATGATATACTTTTAAAAACAAAACACTTGTTTTTTCTCAGATAAATTAGCTTCGAGGGAGAAAGACACAGGAAATTAAATCAGTGCTTATTTCTCCATTCTTGGTAACGTAACAGGGATTATCTATGCTTGTCACGACTTCCACCGAAGGTGGCACCTCTCCCTGTTCGGGCGGCGCTCGGCGGTCGTCGTCACCGGTCTACTAGCTGCCACCAATTCCTTTTCCCTTTTCTGTTGGTTTTGTCTTTATTGGTTTCACCTGTTCCTTGTTTATGGTTAATTGGGGGCTATTTAAGTCTTCAAGGCCCGCCTGCTTATGTGCGGGCTTATTTTCTGTTCTGTCAGTGGAGGTTTGTGGTCTGTTACATTACGTATTGTTTGGTGTCCTGTTTTGTTGGTCATTTGTGCCTGTTGTTTTTGGCGTGACCAATCTTGGGAATAAATACGTATTTTCTGAAAACTCTGCTCTCTGCGCCCGACCCACACCCACCACTCCTAGCTAACGTGACAATGCTTCATATTGCCATTACATTCTCACCAACAAAAACAGCAGAAAAAAAAACTTTTCTAAATTCTTTTTAGTGCTGGTGTTACTATACCAAAGTAAAGTGGTTGGTTTGATGTCAGCGACTCAAATTTAAGCAGAGCTGTGTCTGTATTTGAAACTATTTCCCCCTCATTGATGCAACTACACATTATATCAGAACAATGATAGATGGAGCCAAACCACAGGCGGCCAGTGGCACCTTAATTGGGGAGGACGGGCTCATAGTAATGGCTGGAATGGAATACATGGAATGGTATTGAACACATCAAACACATGGTTTCCATGTGTTTGATACCATTCAATTAACTCCATTACAGCCATTACTATTAGCTGTCAGCCGCCTCATGTGGCCACCAAACACAGGTGAACCTATGGCATCAGCCAGAGCCATCAATTTTCTAAATATACAGTCCATTCAGAAAGCATTCAGACACTTTGACTTTTTTCACATTTTGTTAAGTTACAACTTTGTTCTAAAATTGATTAAATCCCTCCCCCCCCCCCCCCCCCCCAATCTACGCACAATACCCCAAAATGACAAAGCAAAAAACAGTTTTTATACGTTTTTTGCCAACTTTCTTTTACATTTAAATATAACATTTACATAAGTATTCAAACCCTTTACTCAGTAATTTGTTGAAGCACCTTTGGCAGCATTACAGCCTTGAGTCTTTTGGGGTATGACGCTACAAGCTTGGCACAGCTTTGATTGGTTCAGATTTGGTCCAATCCGGACCGAACAAATTTGTTCTTGTTTGTGGCCAGAGCTCATAAAAAGAATAGCCAGTGTGTAGAATAATACCCAAATATGCAAGCCAGAATATTGCATAATTATACCTTTGTGTGCCTAATTAGGATACATCACCATTAAGAGAATGACATTCATATCCATAATTATGTATTTCTGTGCAGTACAGATCAGAGACCCATGATGAAATTCCGTAAACCGCAATTCCGTTAGCGGGTGTCAATCCACTTCACTTACTATTGTTCAATAAGCAGAGATCTTTTCAAACTCAAGGTGTCATGTCACCGCTGACACCCCATTCTTTCTGCAGACATCTTTAAATCTTAATTTAGAGCAGATATTTAACAGAGTTTCCCATGATATGAAAATAGAGCTCATTGGCACACCAGTGGTGGGTTTGGCATCAAAATTAGAAAAACCTGGTTGTCCCATGCAAGGAGACTGAAACTTTGCTGCAAGTGGATCTTCCAGCAAGACAATAGCCCCAAGCACACATCAAAATCCACAAAGAAATGTTTAATTGGCCACAAAATCTACATTTTACATTGGCCATCTCAGTCCCTGGACGTGAAACATTTGAAAATAGGACTTGAAACCATTTGAAGACCTGTGGTTTGAATTGAAGAGGGCAGTCCATAAGCGCAGAGGAAGGATATCAAGGATTTGGAAGGATTGGAATGGTCTAAGATCCCTCCCAATGTGTTCTCCAACTCATAAACATTTTAGAAAAAGGCTCAGTGTCCTTGCAAGGTTAGGTATTGTAAGGTACTGAAAACAGGGGTGTCAATAATTGACCCCTACCTTTTTGAGAAAAAAAGTATTACTTGTTACCAAAATCTATTTCTCTGACGAATTGTATGAATATAAAATAATATTATTTCTCCCAAGGGTGTCAAAAATTTCGGACCCCACTGTATATATACTTGAATCTTCAGTGCCTCGAATCATGTGACCTAAGCTTATCCTATACCACTACGTCACCAAAGGGCACATCAACACTTTTGGCAATAATAAGGCTGCCTCCCTTCACCTGGTTGTTCTCCTGTAGACCCTTACAATGTTGTTGTTTAACCCCAGTGGAAACTAAGTTCAGCTGACCCAAAAGTCTAAAGTTCAGCTGACCCAAAAGTCTAAAGTTCAGCTGACCCAAAAGTCTAAAGTTCAGCTGACCCAAAAGTCTAAAGTTCAGCTGACCCAAAAGTCAACGGGGTCAAATGTTGTGCTACCTTTCAGACACATACGGTACCTGATTGCATTTTCACATTAAGTGCAGTATTGCTTACTGTAATACTACAGGGATGTCTCCTGTTCCATTGGAGCGTAATGGGGGATGTGAGGGGGGAGTGAAGGATTCTGCTTTTCACGCTGGAGAGATTCCCCTTCAATAATACAATGTGTGTGTGCCTACCAGTATGTGTATCACAGAGGAAGCAGGCATGCGTGCCGCCAGCCCGCCCGTCCACAGTGCTACGAGGCGCCAAGACCTACTTGATCCCTGTCCAACCTCATTTATAATGCTCAGATATAAGACTTAGTGCATTCTCAGGTTGATTAAATACAGTACTACCTGCTGTGTTGTCTGGGAAATGATCGTCTGGTGGTTGTTCGTGTGTATCGTACCGCACACCATAGGAGGACGGTGGGAGGAGCTATAGGAGGACGGGCTCATTGTAATGACTGGAATGGAATTAATGGAACGGAGTCAAATATATGGTTTCTAGACCTTACAATGAGCCAGTCCTCCTATGGCTCCTCCCACCAGCCTCACACCAGTCAGTAATTTGTCTGGGATCTATGTAAACGCCTTGACGTGGGGGTGCATGTATGTACGAAAGGAGGATTCTTTGTGAAGAATGAATAACGCATACTGATGAGGTGAGGTGTCAGGGCAAGATCATTTTACATTGAAGGTGGAAAGACAATGAAAAGAGAGTGAGTCATTTTGAGGTATTGTCTAACAAGGCCACACTGACTGCAGGGGCCTCGAGAAGAAAATGTTTAATTGTAGAGAGCTGTGAGAGAAAAAGAAGACGGCTGAGAATGGAACAGATGGGGAGAGGAGAAGCAGGAAGTGGAAGAAAGAGAGAGAAAACAAGGTAAAACGTGTAGATTCATGTACAAGGTCATGTTTAAAGGGATAATGCAAGATTTTTGCAATCAAACCCTACATACCCAGAGTGAGATGAACTCATGGATGAGAATGTCATGTCTCCGTGTGCAGTTTGAAGGTAGTTAGCAAGGAATTTGTGCGAGCCTTTGCTAACTAGCGTTAGCACAATGACTGTAAGTCTACTGGAACAGCTAGCTAGACTCTGGGTAAGTAGAAAATGGACTTAATTGCCAAAATCTTGCACTATTCCTTTAAGAGTAGGGGTGGTGAGTCTATTGCTGTGTTCATAACCAAGTGGGAAGGTGGTATTTACCACATATCAAAATCTTACTGGTAATCATCCCTGAGCTCCCACATGCTGAACTCCTACTAAGGAAATGACATCGATAACAGCATTTTAGGCAACAACAAATCACTGTTTATTAAAAGCAACCTATTAATATGGTTTTTGAACACTATAATTTGTTTACAAGCATGATAGCTGTACTTTTAGTTTGTGGTTGATGCAGCTTGTTTGCCATTAGCCAGAGTTCAAAGCATGTGAATGCATCCAACACGTGAATGTAATTACCACCTTCCCACTTGGTTACGAATGCAGCATAAAGCATCTATGGGGTTTGGAGACAATGGCTAAGAGATGGTCAAGATAAAGATGTCTTCCACCAAGGAGGATGAGAGAGCTGTTAGATATGCCCTGATTATGTCACATGATAGGCCCTAGCTTAGACCTGACATGAGTGAAGATGTGATAGTTGCAGAATTCCCTCAAATGAATGGTTGTTGAAGATGCTATAGGACCATTAGTGGATGTGAGGAGTGATAGAAGACAGGGCCACTCTGAGGGTAAGTGCTTCCTATAATGTGATACAGTGGACCAATGGAGGCCCCTCAGGGGAGGAAGGGGAGGACCATCCTCCTGAGTGAATTTCATAAAAATTTAAATTGTAAAACATTAAAAAAGTTATACTTTCTAGATAAAACTATACTCAATATAATCACATCTCACCAAACAACTGATTAAAACACACTATTTTGACTGTTATGAGAGTGAAATCTACGCGTGATCAGGGGTTTATTCATTCCGCCGATTCTGTTGAGAAATGTTTCTTAAACGGAAAAAAATGGAACAAAATGATGATAAACATACCTGAATTTGTCCAATAGAAACTCTTGTTTGCAACTGTTGGATTAATGATTACACCCTATATCAGCTGAATGCAGGCAAGAGTGTGCAAGGTAGTATTGAATGTCACTGTCTGTAACCTCAAATTTGTCTCTCGACATGTGTACATTAACGTTGTAAACTTTCATTCATAGGCTAAGTTGTAGCAACCTCATGATGGGAATAGGCAGTGGTGTAAAGTACTTAAGTAAAATACTTTAAAGTACTACTTAAGTATTTTTGGGGGGTATCTGTACTTTACTTTACTATTTATATTTTTGACAACTTTTACTTATACACCACTACACTCCATAAGAAAATAATGTACTTTTTACTCCTTATATTTTCCCTGATGCCCAAAAGAACTCGTTACATTTTGAATGCTTAGCAGGATTGAAAAATGGTCTAATTCATGCACTTATCAAGAGAACATCCTTGGTCATCCTACTGCCTCTGATATGGCAGACTCACTAAACACTAATGCTTTGTTTGTAAATTATGTCTGAATGAACTCTGCCCCTGGCTATCCGTAAATTAAAAGAACAAGAAAATCGTGTCGTCTGGTTTGCTTAATGTAAGTAATTTTCAATGATTTATACTTTTACTTTTGATACTTAAGTATATTTAAAACCAAATACTTTTAGACTTTTACTCAAGTAGTAATTTACTGGATGACTTTCACTTTTACTTGTCATTTTCTTTTAAGGTATCTTTCCTTTTGCTCAAGTATGAAAATTGGGTACTTTTTCCACCAATGGGTAAAGGGACAATTTGAGTAACATGTAGTAGCATAAACCTATCGCTGTTACATTGAACTGGGTAAATGGAATATGAACGAGAGTCATCCACTATGCTGTAATAGAAATAAGGACGTGTTCATGAAAAAAATAAATCATAATATTCATCCCCCCTCATCTTAAACGGCACTCAGAGACTCAGGATGGCGCTGACAGAGATGGTCGCCTCGCTTCGTGTTCTTAGGAAACTATACAGTATTTTGTTTTTTTCTGTATTATTTCTTACACTGTTACCCCAGGAAATCTAAAGTCTTATTACATACAGCTGGTTAGAACTATTGGATATAAGAGCAACTGTCACGCCCTGACCATAGAGAGCCATTGTTTCTCTATGGTGAAGTGGGTCAGGGCGTGACTGGGGGTGATCTAGTTTATTTATTTCTATGTGGTATTCTAGTTTATTTTCTATGTTGGTGATTTGTATGATTCCCAATTAGAGGCAGCTGGTTATCGTTGTCTCTAATTGGGGATCATATTTAAGTAGCTGTTTTTCCCACCTGTGTTTATGGGATATTGTTTTGAGTTAGTGCACGTAGCATCTCTGTAGTCACGGTTCGTTGTTAGTTTATTGTTTATTTGTTTTTGTCTTTGCCTTAGTTTCGCTGTAATGGCTTCCGTTGGTAGAAGGAGAGGAGGACCAAAGCGCAGCGTGGTATGTATCCATATTTATTAGAATACCTTTTCTATAATGAACAAAACAATAAACAGACGAAAACCCAACGAAGCTACAGTCCCAAACTAGAGAACACAAAAACAGATGAACGCAAGAACAGGAACAATCACCCACAAACCAACAGTGAAAACAGGCAACCTAAATATGGTTCCCAATCAGAGACAATGACAAACACCTGCCTCTGATTGAGAACCATATTAGGCAAAACAACAAACCCAACAACGTCTTTCGGATGGGACGTTAAACGGGTGTCCTGACTCTCTGAGGTCATTAAAGATCCCATGGCACTTATCGTAAGAGTAGGGGTGTTAACCCCGGTGTCCTGGCTAAATTCCCAATCTGGCCCTCAAACCATCATGGTCACCTAATAATCCCCAGTTTACAATTGGCTCAGTCATCCCCCTCCTCTCCCCTGTAACTATTCCCCAGGTCGTTGCTGCAAATGAGAATGTGTTCTCAGTCAACTTACCTGGTAAAATAACAGTAAAATAAAATAAAATAAATAAACATAGAAACACAAAACATAGAATACCCACCCAGCTCACGTCCTGACCAACTAAACAAAGACTAAACAAAGGAAATAAGGTCAGGAACGTGACAGTACCCCCCCCCCCCCCCCCCCCCCAAAGGTGCGGACTATGGCCGCAAAACCTGAACCTATAGGGGAGGGTCTGGGTGGGCATCTGTCCATGGTGGCGGCTCTGGCGCTGGACGTGGCCCCCACCCCACCATAGTTCATCTTCGCTTCCGTGGCCTCTTAACGGCGACCCTCTAAATTAACCCCACTGGACTGATGGGCGCCTCTGGACGGAGGGGCAGCTCCGGACTGAGGGACAGCTCCGGACTGAAGGGCAGCTCATGACTTAGGGGTAGCTCATGGCTGAAGGGCAGCTCAGGGAGCTCCTGACTGGCGGGCAGCTCAGGCAGCTCCTGACCGGCGGGCGTCTCAGGCAGCTCCTGACTGGCGGGCGGCTCAGGCAGCTCAGGACAGACGGGCGGCTTTGAAGGCTCAGGACAGAAGGGCAGCTCAGACGGCGCTGGGCAGACGGGCAGCGCAGGCGGCGCTGGGCAGACGGGCAGCGCAGGTGGCGCTGGGCAGACGGCAGACTCTGGCCTGCTGAGGCGCACAGTAGCCTAGCCTCAGTAGTAGCCTAGCCCCTCCTCAAGGCTAGTGCGGGGAGCAGTAACAGGGCGTACAGGGCTCTGGAGACGCACAGGAGGCTTGGTGCGTGGTGCCGGAACTGGTGGTACCGGGCTGGAGACACGCACCACAGGGCGAGTGCGTGGAGGAGGAACAGGGCTCTGGAGACGCACAGGAGGCTTGGTGCGTGGTGCCGGAACTGGTGGTACCGGGCTGGAGACACGCACCACAGGGCGAGTGCGTGGAGGAGGAACAGGGCTCTGGAGACGCACAGGAAGCCTGGTGCGTGGTGTTGGCACTGGTGGTACTGGACTGGGGTGAGGAGGTGGCACCAGATATACTGGACCGTGAGGGCGTACTGGAGCTCTTGAGCACCGAGCCTGCCCAACCTTACCTGGTTGAATGCTCCCCGTAGCCAGGCCAGTGCGGCGAGGTGGAATAGCCTGCACTGGGCTGTGCTGGCGAACCGGGGACACCATGCGTAAGGCTGGTGCCATGTACGCCGGCCCGAGGAGACGCACTGGAGACCAGATGCGTTGAGCCGGCTTCATGGCACCTGGCTCAATCCCCACGCTAGCACGGCCGATACGTGGAGCTGGGATGAACTGCACCGGGCTATGCACACGTACAGGAGACACTGTGCGCTCTTCCGCATAACACGGTGTCTGCCTGTACTCTCGCTCTCCACAGTAAGCCCGGGAAGTTGACGCAGGTCTCCTACCTGACTTCGCCACACTCCCCTTTACCCCCCCCCCCCCCCCCCAATACATTTTTGGGGTTTCCTCTCGGGCTTCCTTGCCAGCCATGTTCCCTCGTAACACCGGTTCCCTTTCGCAGCTGCTTCTGCTCTCCTAGCTGCCTCCACCTGTTCCCATGGAAGGCAATCCCTTCCAGCCAGGATCTCCTCCCATGTGTAGCAACCCTTTCCGTCCAACACGTCTTCCCAAGTCCATTCCTCCTGACATCGCTGCTGCTGCTGCTGCTGCTGCCGCTGCTGCCCGTTACCACGCTGCTTGGTCCGAGTTGGGTGGGTGATTCTGTAATGGCTTCCGTCGGTAGAAGGAGAGGAGGAGCAAAGCGCAGCGTGGTATGTATCCATATTTATTAGAATACCTTTTCTATAATGAACAAAACAATAAACAGACGAAAACCCAACGAAGCTACAGTCCCGAACTAGAGAACACAAAAACAGATGAACGCAAGAACAGGAACAATCACCCACAAACCAACAGTGAAAACAGGCAACCTAAATATGGTTCCCAATCAGAGACAATGACAAACACCTGCCTCTGATTGAGAACCATATTAGGCCAAACAACAAACCCAACATAGAAACACAAAATATAGATTTCCCACCCAGCTCACGTCCTGACCAACTAAACAAAGACTAAACAAAGGAAATAAGGTCAGGAACGTGACATTCACTTTCTAATAAATAATGTGAAATTCAACATCCGCTGCGCCTTGGTCCGACATTTATTCCAGCGAACGTGACAGCAACTTACCAACATTACGACCAGGAATATGACTTTCCTGAAGCGGATCCTCTGTTTGGACCACCACCCAGGACAATGGATCGGATCCCAGTAGGCGACCCAAAACAACGGCGCCTCAGAAGGAGCGGTCTTCTGGTCAGGCTCCGTAGACGGGCACATCGCCCACCGCTCCCGAGTATACTACTCGCAAATGTCCAGTCTCTTTACAACAAGGTAGACAAAATTCGAGCAAGTGTTGCCTTCCAGAGAGACATCAGAGATTGTAACATTCTCTGTTTCACGGAAACATGGCTCACTTGGGATACGTCATCAGAGTCGGTACAGCCACCCGGTTTCTTCACGCATCGCGCTGACAGAAACAAAGATCTCTCTGGTAAGAAGAAGGGCGGGGGTGTATGCCTTATGATTAACGAGTTGTGGTGGGATCATAACAACATACAGGAACTCAAGTCCTTTTGTTCACCTGACCTAGAATTCCTTACAATCAATGCCGACCGCATTATCTACCAAGAGAATTCTCTTCAATTATAATCACAGCCGTGTATATCCCCCCCCCAAGCAAACACCTCGACGGCCCTGAAATAACTTCATTGGACTCTATGTACTGGAAACCACACATCCTGAGGCTGCATTTATTGTAGCTGGGGATTTTAACAAAGCTAATCTGAAAACAAGGCTCCCTAAATTTGATCAGCATATCGAATGCGCGACCCGGGCTGGCAGCATTCTGGATCATTGCTACTCTAACTTCTGTGATGCATACAAAGCCCTCCCTCGCCCTCCTTTCGGCAAATCTGACCAAACTCAATTTTGTTGCTCCCAGCCTATAGACAGAAACTAAAACAGGAAACGCCCATGCTCAGGTGCGTTCAACGCTGGTCCGACCAATCTGATTCCACGCTTCAAGATTGCTTCGATCACGGGGACTGGGATATGTTCCGGATAGCCTCAGACAACAACATTGATGTATACGCTGATTCGGTGAGCGAGTTTATTAGCAAGTGCATCGGTGATGTTGTACCCACGGTGAATATTAAAACCTTTCCCAACCAGAAACCGTGGATTGATGGCAGCATTCGGGTAAAACTGAAAGCGCGAACCACTGCTTTTAATCATGGCAAGGTGACCGGAAACATGACCGAATACAAACAGTGTAGCTATTCCCTCCGCAAGGCAATCAAAAAGCTAGGCGTCAGTATAGAGACAATGTAGAGTCTCAATTCAACGGCTCAGATACGAGACGTATGTGGCAGGGTCTACAGTCAATCACAGATTACAAAAAGAAACCAGCCCCGTCGCGGACACCAACGTCTTGCTGCCAGACAAACTTAACAACTTCTTTGCTCGCTTTGAGGACAATACAGTGCCACTGACACTGTGGGCTCTCCTGCACCGCAGCCAACGTAAGTAAAACATTTAAACGTGTTAACCTGTCTAGGATCAGCGTGGCGCTAGCGGCACCCCCCCCCCCCCCCCACTGAAAAACCAGTGCCGCGAAATTCAAAAAAAATATTTTTTTAAAATATTTAACTTTCACACATTAAAGTCCAATACAGCTAATGAAAGACACAGATCTTGTGAATCCAGTCAACATTTCCGATTTTTAAAATGTTTTACAGGGAAGACACAATATGTAAAGATGTACATCTATTACCTAAAAACACATTAGCATAATCCACCATCTTTTATTTGTCCACCAACACCAGTAGCCATCACCAATTCGGCTAAACTAAGATATTTATAGCCCCTAACCAACAAAAAAACTCATTAGATGACAGTCTGATAACATATTTATGGTATGGGATAGGTTTTGTTAGAAAAAAGTGCATATTTCAGGTAGACTTCATAGTTTACAATTGCACCCACCATCACAAATGGACTAGAATAATTACAATGAGCAACGTGTTTACCTAACTACTAATCATCAAACATTTCGTAAAAATACACAGCATACACGAATCGAAAGACACAGATCCTGTGAATACAGACAATATTTCAGATTTTCTAAGTGTCTTACAGCGAAAACACAATAAATCGTTATATTAGCTTAGCACATAGCAATTAGCAGCCCAGCATTGATTCTAGCCAAAGTGAGCGATAAAAGTCAACATCGCCAAAAGATATTAATTTTTTCACTAACCTTCTCAGAATTCTTCCGATGACACTCCTGTAACATCACATTACAACATGCATATACAGTTTGATCGAAAATGTTTATATTTAGCCCCCAAAATCATGGTTAGACAATGTGAAATGTAGCTCAGTTGGTCAGAAAATGTCCTTGCGCCACTTAGACAGTGATCTACTCTTATACATAAATACTCATAAACGTGACTAAAAAATACAGGGTGGACAGGGATTGATAGACAATTTAATTCTTAATACAATTGCGTTATTACATTTTTTAATTTATCCTTACTTTTCAATACAGTTTGCGCCAAGCGAAGCTACGTCAAAAAACATGGCGTCCTAAGCCACTAAAATGTTTCGACAGAAACACGATTTATCATAATAAAAATGTCCTACCTTGAGCTGTTCTTCCATCAGTATCTTGGGCAAAGGATCCTTTCTTGGGAGAAATCGTCTTTTGGTGGAAAGCTGTCCTCTTGCCATGTGGAAATGTCAACTGCGTTCGGGATGAACTGAAAAGCGTGCCCAACTTTTCACATCGTTGCAAAAATAAATGTCCCAAAATCGCACTAAACGGATATAAATTGCTATAAAACGCTTTAAATTAACTACCTTATGATGTTTTTAACTCCTATAACGAGTGAAAAGATGACCGGAGAAATATAACAGGCTAAACTAACGCTTGGAACAAGTGCGCGCCGGTGTCCTCTTGGCTCATGACGCAGCTCCCAAAGAATGACTAGCTTCAGGGTTTTTTCATTTGTAGGGCCTGTGAACGCGCAATCGACCCCGTTGGAATCGTCATCACGTAAAGGCATCCAGGGGAAGACGTAAGAAGTGTCCGTATAGTCATAGCAATATCAGTGCCCTTTTAACTGACTTCAGAAGAGTGGCCAACATTTCTCAAATCTGACTCCATGTCAGGGAAATTGCTGTAGAATGGGCTCTGTTCCACTTAGAGACAAAATTTCAACTCCTATAGAAACTATAGACTGTTTTCTATCCAATAATAATAATAATATGCATATTGTACGATCAAGGATTTTGTGGGAAGCCGTTTAAAAAATTAGCCAAATTAGCATAAGTAGTCTAAACAGCGCCCCCATCCCCAACAGGTTAACCCTCGCAAGGCTGCCGGCCCAGACGCGTCATCAGAGCATGCGCAGAACAGCTGGCTGGTGTGTTTACGGACATATTCAATCAATCCCTATCCCAGTCTGCTGTTCCAACATGCTTCAAGAGGGCCACCCTTGTTCCAGTTCCCAAGAAAGCTAAGGGAACTGAGCTAAATGACGATCGCCCCGTAGCACTCACTTCGGTCATCATGATGTGCTTTGAGAGACCAGACAAGGATCATATCACCTCCACCCTACCAGACACCCTAAACCCTCTTCAACTTGCTTACTGCCCCAATAGGTCCACAGACGACGCAATCACACTGCACACTGCCCTAACCCATCTGGACAAGAGGAATACCTATGTAAGAAGGCTGTTCATCAATTACAGTTCAGCATTTAACACCATAGTACCCTCCAAAGTGGTCATTAAGCTCGAGACCCTGGGTCTCGACGCCGCCCTGTGCAACTGGGTCCTGGACTTCCTGACGGGCTGCCCCCAGGTGGTGAGGGTAGGAAACAACATCTCTACCCCGCTGATCCTCAACACTGGGGCCCCACAAGGGTGTGTTCTCAGCCATCTCCTGTACTCCCTGTTCACCCATGACTGCGAGGCCATGCACGCCTCCAACTCAATCATCAACTTTACAGACAACACTACAGTGGTAGGGTTGATTACCAACAATGACGAGACGGCCCTCGGAGTGTGGTGTCAGGAAAATAACCTCACACTCAACGTCAACAAAACAAAGGAGATGATCGTGGACTTCAGGAAACAGCAGAGGGAGCACCCCCCTATCCACATCAACGGGATAGTAGTGGAGAATGTGGAAAGTTTAAGTTCCTTGGCATACACATCACGGACAAACTGAAATGGTCCACCCACACAGACAGCGTGGTGAAGAAGGCGCAACAGCGCCTCTTCAACCTCAGGAGGCTGAAGAAATTTGGCTTATCATCGAAAACACTCACAAACTTTTACAGATGCACAATTGAGAGCATCTTGTCGGGCTGTATCACCGCCTGGTACGGCAACTGCTCCGCCCACAACCGTAAGGCTCTCCAGAGGGTAGTGAGGTCTGCACAACGCATCACCGGGGGCAAACTACCTGCCCTCCAGGACACCCACACCACCCGATGTCACAGGAAGGCCAAAAAGATCATCAAGGACAACAACCACCCAAGCCACTGCCTGTTCACCCCGCTATCATCCAGAAGGCGACATCAGTACAGGTGCATCAAAGCTGGGACCGAGAAACTGAAAGACAGCTTCTATCAAGGCCATCAGACTGTTTAACAGCCATCACTAACATTGAGTGGCTGCTGCCAACATACTGACTCAAATCTCTAGCCACTTTAATAATAAAAAATTGGATGTAATAAATGTATCACTAGTCACTTTAAACAATGCCACTTTATATAATGTTTACATACCCTACATTAGTCATCTCATATGTATATAGTGTAGTCTATACCATCTACTGCATCTTGCCTATGCCGCACGGCCATATTCTTATTCATTCCTTTACACTTGTGTGTATAAGGTACTTGTTGTGAAATTGTTAGATTATGTGTTAGATATTACTACACGGTCGGAACTAGATGCACAAGCATTTTGCTACACACGCATTAACATCTGCTAACCATGTGAATGTGACCAATACAATTTGATTTGATTTGATGTGATACTATCAGATTTCAGAACACGCAAAGTTGTGTGCTCGATTTGCTTCCCGCTTTTCTTCCGCTCACTCTGTCTATGATCTCCTTTTCTCTTTTCTTTATCTCTCTCTCTCATGCTCTCTCTTTCTTCCTCTCTTTCTCTCTCTCTCTCTCTTTCTCTCTTTCTCTCTCTCTTTCTTCCTCTCTCTTTCTCTCTCTCTTTCTCTCTTTCTTTCTCTCTCTTTCTCTCTCTTTCTCTCTCTCTCTTTCTCTCTTTCTTTCTTTCCTTCTTTCTTTCCCCGTACGTCTTAATCGTGGGCTGATTGGGTATGCGAAAACACAACCTTTTAAAGGTTGTGAAATCTCGAACATTGAGTATATTTTAAAAGCCAGGATGTCATAACCATTTTGGATTTTAATCTAGTAGAATTCACTGCTCACTATTGAGGAAGTAAATTGTGAGTGGGAGTCCCATAGGGTGGCGCACAATTGGCCCAGCGTCGGTTCTTAACTGACTTGCCTTGTTAAATAAATAAATAAAAGATTATCAGATAAGGAGGTGTGC
Source organism: Salvelinus fontinalis (assembly GCF_029448725.1). Taxonomy (NCBI): domain Eukaryota; kingdom Metazoa; phylum Chordata; class Actinopteri; order Salmoniformes; family Salmonidae; genus Salvelinus; species Salvelinus fontinalis. Next base: position 23,360,798 of record NC_074665.1, read on the forward strand.
TGTACCAAATTGAACAAATCACGGTGAACAAGTACAATTGAGCATGAGATGATCACCTTCTCAGTATGGATAAGTAGAATGCTGATATTTATTGATTACCACACAAGTTCTTGCTAAACAGTATGTTTTAAATAACATGTAGCATGATTAATATGATCATGTAGCATGATTTAGTAAGTAGTAGGCAAGAAATACTGTACAGTATTTTGCCCAAAATCGTTATAGCCTACTGTGTACTAAATGCACTAACCATACTCCTACTCTCACACCAATGCATACAGTAGACTAGAGTGTGAACAGCTGCGCAGCATCCTCATCAAGCATACTGAATAAAAAATAACCTCATGGTGTACTAATCTGCACTCCCATTCACTTCAATGGTCCATCAACAAAGGATGTTATATAAGTGTAGTAATATCAATCATCTCCTGATAAACTTAAGGTATGTATGTTGTATGTCATCCTCATCCACCAGTGGTCTAAATACATCTGAATTTGTGCTGAGATCAAGGCTGATATATCCCTGGGCTTAAAACACATTTTCCCAAATTAAAGCCAGCCAATATTCTGTCTCTGCCCTCCCTTCCTTCTCCTCTCTCTCTCTCGCTCTGCATCCCTCCTCCCCAAATCAAGACCATTTGTCCTCCCTCCGGAACAAAATATGTATTCCCTGTCTGTCTTCTGTCTGATTAGGGCTGGTTTTGTTTTGCTTTCTTAGTTACTTAGCTATTTAACCATGATCTAATAACATGGTAGAATGGGTTTAGTTAGGCCTACTGTAAAAGTCCACTACTATTGCTGCCACCAAATAGACCCCCACCAACAGAGGCTTTCTGTTTTTCAGAATAAGAAGTGTGTCCGAATGCAGTATACTTCTTGAAGAAAAGGTGCTATTTAGAACCTAAAAGGGTTCTTCGGCTATCCCCATAGGAGAACCCTTTGAAGAACCCTTTTTGGTTACAGGTAGAACCTTTTAGGGTGCCATGTAAAACCCTTCCACAGAGGGTTCTACACTGAACCCAAAAAGGGTCTACCCGGAACCAAAAAGTGTGCTCCTGTTGGGACAGCCGAAGAAACCTTTTGGAACCCTTTTTTCTAAGAGTGTAGTTTAAAAAATGCCTGCGTAAACACATTGCAGGTTTGATTTTATTCCAGGCTCCTTCTTTTACCACGTCTCACTGTACAGTCTGTGCTGAACCACCCTGACACACACTCCTTCACACTACCACCCCCCTCTCCTCTCTCCTTTTCATTTACTCACATTCTACTCAATCTAGCCTGTCTTCCTGTTTGATGCTCTAGCTAGCTGCTCTGTGCCACCATCTCTTTTCTCTGACTGAGACTTGCTGATGTCAGATGGATATAGGAAGTCATTATTAGACATCTTTAGAAAGTACTACAGTTGGCCCAGCGTCTTCCGGGTTAGGGGTTGGTTTGGCCGGGGTGGGGCAGTACTTGGCTCATTGCGCTCTAGCGACTCCTTGTGGCGGGCCAGGCGCCTGTAGGCTGACTTCGGTCATCAGTTGAATAGTGTTTGTTAAGGAGCGTGGTTTGGCTGGTCATGTTGCAGAGGACTCTCCAGAGCACGTTGGGGAGTTGAAGCGATGAGACATAATTGGATCGTAATTGATATCACAAAAATTGGGGAGAAAAAGGTCCTAAAAGGTGCTAAAAAGGTTCTTCGGCTGTCCCCATAGCAGAACCCTTTTTGGTTCCCTTTTCACAGAGGGTTCTACATGAAACCCAAAAGGGTTCTACCTGGAAGAAAAAAGGGTTATACCTGGAAGCAAAAAGGGTTCTCCTATGGGGAGGGTTGAAGAACCCTTTTAGAATCCTTTTTTCTAAAAGTGCATTATAAAGTTGGCCAGGAAATTTCTATTAGCTTAAGCCCTGGAGGGCTCCATTAATTCTGAATGAGATAAAATGAACCACACAGCATTTCCTGGTTCGCTGCCATTGCAATGACTCCCCAGTGACTCCCCAATGACATACGCTACTAGATTGGATCTAAAAGTTGGATCTAACAGCATTGGTTCAATGCTTGTATAATAGGCAGAGGGATGAGGCGATGCAACCTCCTACTTTCATTTAGATGGACATTTCCTCAAGACACTCTGTCCTTCCATACCTGGATCAGCACCAAAGACATAAAGCATCTACGCTTACTCCCTCATTGCCCTGGCAACAGGATCACAACAGAAGAAACAGGGAGTTGTAAAGCGTCCAAGAGCTACCTCTCCTTAATGTGTCTCTCTGTCTTTGACTGCCAAGCTGAAAACATTTCAACAACCTTTTCAGAACGCTCGGGCGAGACAAAAGGCTCTTGAGAATGCAGGGCTAGTTGGGTAGAGTGGTTCATGTTTTTAGAAGCCACTTGCCCCTGACTTCCAGATTCATTCTCATTGGTTGAGAGGAGTGGGGAGAATTCCAAGGGCAGATGGGACTGGCAGCATGCTGCCACAGTGCAGACAGGGGAAGGTCATGATGATGTAAATAATAATAATAATGCTTAATGTGCCAATGCCTGAGGTGGAGTTGGGCGTACATATTGTATAGACGATGGAGGTGTGTTGGAAGGCACACAGGCACAGTGGGTGTAAATAGGGCAGGAGAAGTCGGAAAGCGGATGAGTGTGTCAATGGAATATTTGGTGCAAAAGTCTATCTTGGAGGACGTGTAATTTAGAATGGTGAATAGAATGTTGGAAGGATTGTGAAGGAACCTTTATTTCAATTTCACTGCCATTTTGATAGGTCCATAAAGCCTGATATGGAACAAAAAGCCATGTTTGTATTTGACATTTCTACAATATGACACAACAATGACGACAACTTCGAATCCGCTGTCAGTGATAAGATATCAAAGGAAAATGAGAATATGAGAATTAATATTGGAGTCTTTATAGCGTTTTTAAACTGCAGGGTTTTTAAACTGTATCTACAAGTCAAGCTGTCTCGGGAGTTGTCCTCGTACTGTATTCATACTTATGTAAATACAAATTCATATATACTGTATGCTACAGTAAGTGTGTTTGGCATCCCCCATTGCACTGGGTAAATCCATAGAGTTCCCTGGAAATGTAAATATAGATTTTACACACAGTGACTGTCACGTTCCTGACCTATTTATGTTAGTTTTTGTGTGTTAGTTGGTCAGGACGTGAGGTTGGGTGGGCATTCTATGTTATCTGTTTCTATGTTGGTTTCGGTTTGCCTGGTATGGCTCTTGATTAGAGGCAGGTGGTTTGCGTTTGCCTCTAATTAAGAGTCATATTTAGGTAGGGCATTCTCACTGTTTGTTTGTGGGTGATTGTCTATGTAAGAACGTTAGTAGCCTGTATGTTTGTGCACAACGTTTGTAGCTTCACGGTCGTTTTTGTTGTTTTCTTGTTTTGTTAAAGTGTTTTTGTGTCGTGTTCATCTTCGTGTTGTATAATAAAAGAAGATGGCTTATTTTCCAAAAGCTGCATTTTGGTCCGTTAATCCGCCACACGATCGTGACAGAATTACCCACCATAGGACCAAGCGGCATGGAAGGCGGCAACAGGACCTACCTACACAGGATCTCTGGAGTTGGGAGGACGAATTGGAAAGAGATGGACCTTGGGCGCAAACTGGAGAATATCGCTGCTCTCGTGTGAAAGGTGAGGCAGCCACAGCCCAGGAGAGGTGGTTTAAGGAGGCAGCTAGGAGACTTGGATGGAAGCCGGAGAATCAAGCTCGAAACCGGAATTATGAGGGGACACGTCTTGCACGGAAGCCCGAAAAGCCCGTGAGTAACTCCCAAAAATTTCTTGGGGGGGGGGCTAAGGGGTTGTGGGCCAAGGGCAGGTAGGAGACCTGCGCCCACTTCCCAGGCTAACCGTGGAGAGCGGGAGTACGGGCAGACACCGTGTTACGCAGTAGAGCGCACGGTGTCTCCTGTATGTGTGCATAGTCCGGTGCGGGTTATTCCACCTCCCCGCACTGGTAGGGCTAGATTGGGCATTGAGCCAGGTGTCATGAGGCCGGCTCAACGCGTCTGGTCTCCAGTGCGTCTCCTCGGGCCGGCATACATGGCACCTGCCTTACGCATGGTTTCCCCGGTTCGCCTACATAGCCCGGTGCGGGTTATTCCACCTCCCCGTACTGGTCGGGCAACCGGGAGTATTCAACCAGGTAAGGTTGGGCAAGCTCAATGCTCAAGAGTGCCAGTACGCCTCCACGGTCCGGTATTTCCGGCACCACCTCCCCGCCCCAGCCTAGTACCTACAGTGTATACACTACGCACTAGGCTACCAGTGCGTATCCTGAGCCCTGTTCCTCCTCCACGCACTCTCCCTGTAGTGCGTGTATCTAGCCCGGTGCCTCCAGTTCCGGCCCCACGCACTAAGCTACCAGTGCGTCTCCAGAGCCCTGTACACACTGTATATTCTCCCCCTACTAATCCTGATGTGCTTGTCCTCAGCCCGGCGTCACCAGTGCCGGTACCACGCATCAGGGATAGAGTAGGCTTTGAGAATACAGTGTGCCCTGTCCCTGCTCCCCGCACTAGTAGGAAGGTGCTTGTCATTAGCACGGTGCCTCCAGTTCCGGCACCACGCACCAGGTCTACAGTGCGCCATATCCGGCCAGAGCCATCCGTCTCCCCAGCGCCATCTGAGCCATCCGTCTCCCCAGCGCCATCTGAGCCATCCGTCTCCCCAGCGCCATCTGAGCCATCCGTCTCCCCAGCGCCATCTGAGCCATCCGTCTCCCCAGCGCCATCTGAGCCATCCGTCTCCCCAGCGCCGTCTGAGCCATCCGTCTGCCAGGAGCCTGCAAAGCCGCCCGTCTGCCATGAGCCTGCAAAGCCGCCCGTCTGCCATGAGCCTACAGAGCCGTCAGCCAGACAGGAGCCGCTAGAGCCGTCAGCCAGACAGGAGCCGCTAGAGCCGTCAGCCAGACAGGAGCCGCTAGAGCCGTCAGCCAGACAGGAGCCGCTAGAGCCGTCAGCCAGACAGGATCTGCCAGAGCCGCCAACCAGACAGGATCTGCCAGAGCCGCCAACCAGACAGGATCTGCCAGAGCCGCCAACCAGACAGGATCTGCCAGAGCCGCCAACCAGACAGGATCTGCCAGAGCCGCCAACCAGACAGGATCTGCCAGAGCCGCCAACCAGACAGGATCTGCCAGAGCCGCCAACCAGACAGGATCTGCCAGAGCCGCCAACCAGACAGGATCTGCCAGAGCCGTCAGAGCGCCATGAGCAGCCAGAGCCGTCAGAGCGCCATGAGCAGCCAGAGCCGTCAGAGCGCCATGAGCAGCCAGAGCCGTCAGAGCGCCATGAGCAGCCAGAGCCGTCAGAGCGCCATGAGCAGCCAGAGCCGTCAGAGCGCCATGAGCGTCGAGAGCCGTCAGCCTGCCATGAGCGTCGAGAGCCGTCAGCCTGCCATGAGCGTCGAGAGCCGTCAGCCTGCCATGAGCGTCGAGAGCCGTCAGCCTGCCATGAGCGTCGAGAGCCGTCAGCCTGCCATGAGCGTCGAGAGCCGTCAGCCAGCCATGAGCATCGAGAGTCGTCAGTCAGCCATGAGCTGCCCTTCAGCCTGAAAAGGCTAGATACCCAGAACTGCCCATCAGTCCAGAGCTGTCTCTCTGTCCGGAGCTGCCTTTCAGTCCGGAGTTGCCCCTCTATCCTGATCTCCCTCTCTATCTTTATCTACCTCTATAGTCTTATCTATCCCTCTGTCTTGGTTTATCTCTCTGTCCCGGTATTGTCATTATTGGATATGTTATTAGGAGGATTTTGTGGGGGAAGTAAGAGGGTGGACATTCTTGAAGGGAGGGGGCTAGGATGGATTATGGTGGGGTGGGAACCGCGCCCGGAGCCTGAGCCACCACCGTGGTTAGATGCCCACCCAGACCCTCCCCTAGACTTTGTGCTGGTGCGTCCGGAGTTCGCACCTTGTGGGGGGGGTACTGTCACGTTCCTGACCTATTTATGTTAGTTTTTGTGTGTTAGTTGGTCAGGACGTGAGGTTGGGTGGGCATTCTATGTTATCTGTTTCTATGTTGGTTTCGGTTTGCCTGGTATGGCTCTTGATTAGAGGCAGGTGGTTTGCGTTTGCCTCTAATTAAGAGTCATATTTAGGTAGGGCATTCTCACTGTTTGTTTGTGGGTGATTGTCTCCTGTGTCTGTATGTATGTTCGTACCACATAGGACTGTAGCGTTTGTTTTGTTTCGTTTCGTTTCGATGTCGTCTGTTTCCTGTACGTAAGTTTATGTTTAGTTATATAAGTTTATGTTCAGGTTTCGTCAACGTCGTTTTGTTATTTTGTAGTTTTGAAAGTGTTTGTTTCGTTTCGTGTTTGCCATCATCGTTATTAAATAAAAGATGGCTTATTTCCCAAAGCCTGCGTTTTGGTCTTCAGATCCCTCTCTCCTCACCTCGTCCGAGGATGAGGAGAGCGTCACCCGTTACAGTGACATATGTATGATTTTTAATTAATTTAAGTATGAATACAGTATGAAGACAACTCCCAAGACAGCTTGGCTTGTAGATATGTTTGGTGAACCATCCGACCCACAGTCTCTCTGAGTACTGCCTGACTGCCTCCCTTCACTCTTATGGCCAAAGTGTGTCAGTACTATTATAGCCCAACATGTCAATTGAATACCTCCACTGTTGTATTACGCCTGCAGACTCTGTTAACTTACACTACATGTGTTACTGTTCTTATCCCCACCAGGGTGTACAGGGACATTCATACACACATGTCAATGCAACAACATTCATTAAACAAGGTAAACACTCACGCACACATGCACAAACGCGCACACACACACACACACACACACACACATGATTAAACTGTTTAAAAGTCACATATTTACCATTAGATCAATAATGCTCACTGCAGTGTGCATGGCCTGGGAAAACATCTTCATTAATTAACATCTTAACAGAATGGTTGAGGGACAGCTATTAGGGAACTGTGGGGGGATCTTGAAGGGTTCGGGTTCACGTTTTTTGGCCTGGTGGTAGATCTGTCAACATGCCCTTGAGCAGGGCGTTGACCCTGGATGCTTCTGTGTGTTGCTCTGAATGGGAATCTGTTGGATGACTGGTATGATGTAGTTGTTGAGCGGCTTCACTGCAAGTATATTTTATGTTTCGGACGTTCAATAAATAAATAAACAATTTAAAAAACGAAAAAACATTTAATTCTCTGGCAACAGCTCTGGTGGACATTCCTGCAGTCAGCATGCCAATTGCACGCTCCCTCAAAACTTGAGACATCCGTGGCATTGTGTAACAAAACGGCACGTTTTAGAGTGGCCTTTTATTGTCCTCCGCACAAGGTGCACCTGTGTAATAATCATGCTGTTTAGTCAGCTTCTTGATATGCCACTCCTGTTATTTTGGCAAAGCAGAAATGTTCACTAACAGGGATGTAAACAAATTTGTGGACAAAATTTGAGAGAAATAAGCTTTTTGTGCATATGGAACATTTCTGGGATCTTTTATGTAAGCTCATGAATCACAGGAATCATGTTGCGTTTATATTTTTGTTCAGTGTACAATGAGAGGAAACAGTTCTAATAAACCACATGGTGATCTACGATGATAACTTGTTGTATAAATGAAAAGACAGAACATTGTAACAATGGGGACTTCTGACAACTGTAACCGCTTGGGACTGACGTGACAGCGTGCACTAAACCAGAGAAGGCAGTTATCAAGAGAAATGATAAAGAATGTTGTTGAATTGGGACTCGAGTTCACTTAAAACAGAGTTTGTAGTTATACAAAGTGTACTCATCAGGAGTCAACTGTATGTCATTACTCAAAAAATTCAAACAATATCATGAATGAGCAGCGTTAAGACAAAATGGATGAGAAATACTCTTAGAAAGACAGTAGGAGATTTTCAGGAAAGTATATATATATATATATATTAATGTATCAATAACCACTACTTAATGGCAAAACATTTCAGTGCTTTTAACACAATATGTGATATCAAATGTAATTGTACTTCTTAACATACATTCTGTCTATAATCAGGAGGGCATTTAGTAAATACTGATTCTTACATACAATAGGCATAACAATAGATAAAAATCTATCTTCATATTTGAATCCTTTTTCCATTACATTATAAAGGTTGCTGTCATTTAACTTCTTAACTTAAAACCATCAGGGGAAAAAAACTGAAAAAAACCCATCTCAACAGCTAAGACAAACAACAATTTACAACAATTAATGATGACGCATGCTCTCTATGACTCCAATTGATTTAAGAACACTCCATAGACATTCAGCATTGACTGAAAAGTGATATGCAAGAGCCTTATATGATTGATTGATTTTATTATAGTGTCATGCGTCTTCATGATGCCCAGCCCACACGGGCTTATACGAAACTGTATCTGTTATATCCAAATAAAATGATCATACTTTTAAATGCAGAGATGTACGTATATACACACACATTTGCATTCCTACTGAGATGAAAACAATTGAAACACAAAAACAAAAGCCTTCTACAACTTATCGTGTCGCATATTCCAAGCTTTGGGTATTATTCTGCAACCGGGATCACTAATTTTCTGGATAGCCATTCAGGTTTTCCTTCATCACCACTCCAGCATAGTCATCAAAAGGGTATTTTCTGGAGTTCCCAGTAAAGTCAATACATAGACAAAGACCCCTGCTAGTTTAGCTGAGTTAAAGCCTGGTGAGGAGGGGAACATACAGCGCAGTCCAGTCAGGACACCTAGAGGAAATGTAATCAGACTCACACGGGGACACATCTCACACCCAATGGAACAGATGAAAAACAGGGTCATCACCTCACTCGCTCCCGTTATGAGAGAAAGAAATATAAGCAAAATGAGAATGAGAAAGAGAAAGAAAGAGAAAAAGAAAGGCATAACGAATTCACGTGGGGGGGGGTTAAAGCCTGAGAAGATGAGATGAGATGAGAAAGAGGGCAATAGAGGGAGAGAGAGAGTGAAAGAGAGAGGGGGGGGGGGGGTAGCATAATAAAGGAAGCGCTAGCAGCAGTCAGATTAGCGGGGGAAGCTACAGTATATGCCATTCAGGCAGATTTCATGAAGCCAAAATCAAAGCAACAGCTGGAGGAAAAGGCCACGGAGAGACAGGAAAATGAGACAGGAACATGTCAGAACACGGAGCGACAGGAACATGTCAGAATACGAAGAGACAGGAACATGTCAGAACACGGAGAGAGACAGGAACATGTCAGAACACAAAGAGACACAGGAACATGTCAGAACACGGAGAGAGACAGGAACATGTCAGAACACGGAGAGACACAGGAACATGTCAGAACACGGAGAGAGACAGGAACATGTCAGAACACGGAGAGACAGGAACATGAAACAGGAACATGTCAGAACACGGAGCGACAGGAACATGTCAGAACACGGAGAGACAGGAACATGTCAGAACACGGAAAGACAGGAACATGAAACAGGAACATGTCAGAACACGGAGAGAGACAGGAACATGTCAGAACACGGAGAGACAGGAACATGTCAGAACACGGAGAGACAGGAACATGTCAGAACACGGAGAGACAGGAACATGTCAGAACACGGAGAGAGACAGGAACATGTCAGAATACGAGGAGACAGGAACATGTCAGAACACGGAAAGACAGGAACATGAAACAGGAACATGTCAGAACACGGAGAGAGACAGGAACATGTCAGAACACGGAGAGAGACAGGAACATGAAACAGGAACATGTCAGAACACGGAGAGAGACAGGAACATGTCAGAACACGGAGAGAGACAGGAACATGTCAGAACACGGAGAGAGACAGGAACATGTCAGAACACGGAGAGAGACAGGAACATGTCAGAACACGGAGAGAGACAGGAACATGTCAGAACACGGAGAGAGACAGGAACATGTCAGAACACGGAGAGAGACAGGAACATGTCAGAACACGGAGAGAGACAGGAACATGTCAGAACACGGAAAGACAGGAACATGTCAGAACACGGAGAGAGACAGGAACATGTCAGAACACGGAGAGACAGGAACATGTCAGAACACGGAGAGAGACAGGAACATGTCAGAACACGGAGAGAGACAGGAACATGTCAGAACACGGAAAGACAGGAACATGAAACAGGAACATGTCAGAACACGGAGAGAGACAGGAACATGTCAGAACACGGAGAGAGACAGGAACATGTCAGAACACGGAGAGACAGGAACATGTCAGAACACGGAGAGAGACAGGAACATGTCAGAACACGGAGAGAGACAGGAACATGTCAGAACACGGAGAGAGACAGGAACATGTCAGAACACGGAGAGAGACAGGAACATGTCAGAACACGGAGAGAGACAGGAACATGTCAGAACACGGAGAGAGACAGGAACATGTCAGAACACGGAGAGAGACAGGAACATGTCAGAACACGGAGAGACAGGAACATGTCAGAACACGGAGAGAGACAGGAACATGTCAGAACACGGAGAGAGACAGGAACATGTCAGAACACGGAGAGAGACAGGAACATGTCAGAACACGGAGAGAGACAGGAACATGTCAGAACACGGAGAGAGACAGGAACATGTCAGAACACGGAGAGAGACAGGAACATGTCAGAACACGGAGAGAGACAGGAACATGTCAGAACACGGAGAGACAGGAACATGTCAGAACACGGAGAGAGACAGGAACATGTCAGAACACGGAGAGAGACAGGAACATGTCAGAACACGGAGAGAGACAGGAACATGTCAGAACACGGAAAGACAGGAACATGAAACAGGAACATGTCAGAACACGGAGAGAGACAGGAACATGTCAGAACACGGAGAGAGACAGGAACATGTCAGAACACGGAGAGAGACAGGAACATGTCAGAACACGGAGAGACAGTAACATGTCAGAACACTGAGAGAGACAGGAACATGTCAGAACACGGAGAGAGACAGGAACATGTCAGAACACGGAGAGAGACAGGAACATGTCAGAACACGGAGAGAGACAGGAACATGTCAGAACACGGAGAGAGACAGGAACATGTCAGAACACGGAGAGAGACAGGAACATGTCAGAACACGGAGAGAGAGGAACATGAAACAGGAACATGTCAGAACAGCAGCAGAAAGGGGATTATTAATGGAAGCATCTAAATGGCATCTGCAGGAGAATACCAATGTGGGTGCGTGTGTGCGCGTGCGTCTGGCGTGTGTGCGCGTGGGAGGGCCTATCTGTGAGGGTGTATGAGTATGTGTTTGTCTGTGTGTGTGTGCGCGTGTGTGCGTGCGTCAGTCTAAGTAATTCATAAATCATCCTCCCCACTGCCTTGCAAGCTTCAAGGAAATTTCCTGTGATACTAATGCTGCTATCTTCAGGGGCTAATCTTTTAAACAGTAGCTAACTGAAGCCTCAGAATACATTTAGACGCCTGACTTTTAAAAATACGTTTAAAAAAAATGCTAACCCCATCAAAGACTCCATCCACACGAAGAAGAGAGCAGTGTGTGAGCACCCAACCCAACTTTTTCCTCAGACATCAACTTTGGCACTGGCCTTGCTTGAAGCACCCTTGGGTGTAGATTATTGAAGCAGTGCCCTTTTCTGGCCTAAAACATTGATAAGCTCTGCTCTCGCTCCATTTTGGACTAGTCTAATACATCCTGTAATACCCTCCCTTGCATGTGTAGTGGGGTAATATTTATCATATATCTATATTATATGTACCTCACATGCAACCCGTAATAAGACTATGTCATTTGTATGTTAACAAAGTCTATTAAATGAATTATCTGACTCCATGAAGATGATTTAGCAATATGCAAGAGACTATAGTTAAGTTAAAGTAATAGAAAGGTCAAGAAAGGTTTAAGAATTGTCTATATCAAAGGCAGATATTTAATTATATCGTAAAATGATCAGATTCACATACAAAGGGAAGGGAAAGGGGGATAACTAGTCAGTTGTACAACTGAATGCCTTCAACTGAAATGTGTCTTCCGCATTTAACCCAACCCCTCTGAATCAGAGAGGTGCGGGGGCTGCCTTAGTCGAAATCCATGTCTTCTGCACCCAGGGAATAGTGGGTTAACTGCCCTGCTCAGGAGCAGAATGACACAAGGCATAAAGCTTAAGTTACAAGACAATACTAGCATTATAACACATTATTCTAGGCATGATCAGAGAGAAAGAGAGAGAGAGAGAGAGAGAGAGAGAGAGAGAGAGAGAGAGAGAGAGAGAGAGAGAGAGAGAGAGAGAGAGAGAGAGAGAGAGAGAGAGAGAGAGAGAGAGAGAGAGAGAGAGAGAGAGAGAGAGAGAGAGAGAGAGAGAGAGAGAGAGAGAGAGAGAGAGAGAGAGAGAGAGAGAGAGAGAGAGAGAGAGAGAGAGAGAGAGAGAGAGAGAGAGAGAGAGAGAGAGTGTGAAAGGGCATGCCCCAAGAGACTGAAAGGGCATGCCCCAAGAGTACATGTGGAGGAGAGAGAAAAAGAGAGAGTTTATCTCACCAGCGCAGGTCAGGAACAAAGAGAAAGAGACAATGAATTTGAGACCCCTTTACAAGCCTCTGAGTTGTTTGGATTCAAAGTATAAGTTGTTGACCAATAGCATTACTGTTGAGTTAAGACAGAACTACATGATGTAAAGGCAGCATAACCTCTGCTTCACAGAGATGTGAGACAATGGGGGATGGCAAGAGCAACACAGAGAAGGCTGAATTCCTGAGAAGACCATAAACATGCTTGTATACAGTTGCTGAGTCACTTCGGGGGCTGGGCTGCCATGTTTGTCTCTTATATGCTCATTTGTTCAACTTCCTCATTACTACTGTGCAGTACTGAACTGAACTGTAGAAATGTTATTGTATTGTGTAAAGATGGCTGCTATATCTTCATCTGTGCATCTTGAGTCAATTTATCACAGCTGCAAAACACATTTCCAGTATGAGATAATGAAGCTAATTCGATGACGGTAATGCTAAACATGCACATGGAGAGAGACTCTGGCCGTCTTTTTGTTGTTGCTGCTGAATTCATTATCCAAACTGAATTAGGCTGTATTAAAACCCCTTAGAGTCGAATGACACACCCAATCGAATTAGCATTAAAAGCAAATCCCCATAATTTACGTTTATGAACCAAACGGAAGCAAACAGAGCAAAACGAGAGTTTCTATTGGGACAAATTCAGGAAGGTCCCGCCCCATTTCGTTCTGTTTGCTTCTGTTTAAGAAACGTTTTGCAACAGAATCAGCGTAATGAAAAGACCCCTGTTTTTTTTTTGCATGGGCTGTATCTCAATCCACCGCATCTGCCGATGTCGGCCTTCCGCATTGGCGATGGAAGGTGGCAGAGCTACAGCGGTGTTTGTCAGAACAGGAAAATTGGTCTTCTCACAAAAATGACTGCAACGACCTAATGGTTTGGGCTAGAAACTAATTTGACCCCTCTATGGAAAGCTGAGACTCTTTTGCTCTACTTCACAAGTGTCACAGGACTCGGCTGAAGGTAACCCATTATGGGGACGCAAAATTAATGGAAGTGAATAGGGAATTTCCACAAAGGTAAAGTAACAAAATGTGGAAAAAGTCAAGAGGTCTGAATACTTTTCCGAAGGCGTTGTATATGGGTCATTCCACTGTAAAAAATAAAATACCAAAGAATTTGAGCTTTCTTTAATCTCTCAGATATAGGACAGACACTAAAACATATTTCCTTTTGGTACATTCTTTTGACTGTTTTTCCATGTATGAATGTGTTATTCAATGTGTGTCTGTGGGCTAATAGCAGTAAGGACTAATTCAATGTATTTTTGATACCTACAGGGTTCGTAAAATTCAAAATCAAATAACTAAATGATCCTTGGTATGAGCATCTTCAAACAATTCCATGTGATAGTAGAAACCCAGCCACAGGCTCTTAGACTCTCGGTGCTTTTAAATTGTAATCTTACTGACATACTGTCAGCCTTAACATATAGTCTGAATAGAAAATGACAGTAGCCTACAAGAAATATAGTTTAATGTCAGACCATATAGGCTACTGTAGAATGTACTAACCTAGTCTAAAGACTGTGCAAAGATGACAGACCTGACAGAAACGCTTCCTTCTGTCACCGTATTTGTACACACTCAACCTCTAGACATGGATAGATATTTAATTAATGTTTTTTTCATGACACACATGACATCAATCTGACATCAGCGTATGTACGGATGACCCTGTACTATGATCAAGCCTGGGGCAGAAGTCTCTACAATCGACCCCTCAATTGAACTCCCAATGGTACCTTTGACCTGGCCTTCCCCATCAATGCCCATTCAACCATGACTAGTCTATGCACACGCATGTACTGTTGAATCCACTCAGCCTCTGATCTGAAGGCAAAGGGTAAAGTGGGATGAACTTTAGAGCATCAACTAGCCTCAGTTTACCAGTAAATGCCCCTATTTACATACACTCACAAACATGCACACAAATACACATATTTTTCATTACATACACTACCGTTCAAAAGTTTGGGGTCATTTAGAAATGTCCATGTAATTGAAAGAAAAGCGCATTTTTTGTCCATTAAAATTACATCAAATTGATCAGAAATACAGTGTAGACATTGTTAATGTTGTAAATGACTATTGTAGCTGGAAATGGGTGATTTTTAATGGAATATCTACATAGGCGTAGAGGCCCATTATCAGCAACCATTACTCCTGTGTTCCAATGGCACGTTGTGTTAGCTAATCCAAGTTTATAATTTGAAAAGGCTAATTGATCATTAGAAATCCCTTTTGCATTTATGTTAGCACAGCTGAAAACTGTTGTTCGGATTAAAGAAGTAATAAAACTGTCCTTTAGACTAGTTCAGTATCTGGAGCTTCAGCATTTGTGGGTTCCAGGCTCAAAATGGCCAGAAACAAATAACTTTCTTCTGAAACTCGTCAGTCTATTGTTGTTCTGAGAAATGAAGGCTATTCCATGCGAGAAATTGCCAAGAAACTGAAGATCTCGTACAACGCTGTGTACTACTCCTTCAAAGAACAGCGCAAACTGTCCGTTTCCAGCTATAATAGTCATTTACAACATTAACAATGTCTACACTGTATTTATGATCAATTTGATGTTATTTTAATGGACAAAAAATGTGCTTTTCTTTCAAAAACAAGGACATTTCTAAGTGACCACAAACTTTTGAACGGTAGTGTACATGCATGCATTCACATGCACATACACACACAGACACATACACGCGCACGTTTATACACCCACACACACACCCACACCCACATACACACACACACATACACACACACACCCACACACACACACATACCCCCCCACCCCCCCCCACACACACACATTGCTCTGAAGATGCTCCAAGGCATGTGGGTCTTCTCTCCACTGAGCTGCCAGGCCCCATCTTCATTACTGTCAGGAGCAGTGTTGGTGCTCTGGGTTAAAAGCTTTAAATATGAATCATGATATTACAGAGTACGCCAACATGCGGCAAGGGGAGAGACAGGGATAGAGAGAGGAATATGAGTAGACAGTGGAAAGGGCAGCTTTTATCAGGCACCACAGCCACGGTTTGTCAAGGATAGGACTGGCGACTGCTGCCAGGACTGGTGTGTGTTGCTATCAGGGTATGTGTGAAGAGGGGTATATACAGACAGGGCTGATGAGCAAGAGCAAGAGGCTGACATTCGAAGAGAGTGATAGGAAAGTGTCAAAATCAATATATTGATATTGAAACGAGGTGGGGATGAGGATGAGGACAGGAGAGTGGAGAGGTCAGGTGCTGATGGACCAGGCAAGCAATACAAATAGAGAAAGGTGGAGAGAGAAAGAGGAAGACATATTTCCCGGATAAAGATAACCCAGGTTGCAACGGGTTCTCTCTCCCCCTCCCTCCCTACATGGGAAGCATATGTTTACATTGACAAAGCAAGTGAAATAGATAATAAGCAAAAGTGAAACAAACAGTCAGAAATGAACAGTAAATATTACACTCGCAGTTTCAAAAGAATAGAGACATTTCAAATGTTATATTATGGCTATGTACAATGTTGTAACAATGTGCAAATAGTTGAAGTACAAAAGGGAAAATAAATAAATATAAATATGGGTTGTATTTACAATGGTGTTTCTTCTTCACTGGTTGCCCTTGTGGCAACACCCCCCTTCATCTACAGCCCAAACATTACAGAGTCCACCCACTGGATCCTTCATCTACAGCCCAAACACTACAGAGCACTCCCTGGATCCTTCATCTACAGCCCAAACACTAAAGAGCACTCCCTGGATCCTTCATCTACAGCCAAAACACTAAAGAGCACTCCCTGGATCCTTCATCTACAGCACAAACACTACAGACCACCTCCTGGATCCTTCATCTACATCCCAAACACTACAGAGCACCCCTGGATTCTTCATATATGGCCCAAACACTACAGAGCACCCCCTGGATCCTTAATCTGTAGCCCAAATACTACAGAGCACCCCCTGGATCCTTAATCTACAGCCCAAATACTACAGAGCACCCCCTGGATCCTTAATCTACAGCCCAAACACTACAGAGCACCCCCTGGATCCTTAATCTACAACCCAAACACTAAAGAGCACTCCCTGGATCCTTCATCTACAGCCCAAACACTACAGATCACCACCTGGATCCTTCATCTACAGCCAAAACACTACAGAGCACCCCTGGATTCTTCATCTATGGCCCAAACACTACAGAGCACCCCCTGGAACCTTAATCTATAGTCAAAACACTACAGAGCACCCACTGGATCCCCCTCCTGAATCCCCTCACATCCATTACATTTCTTCAATAAATATTCTAAACCTATTTCAAATATCTGTTCCTCAATTTATGAATTTAGCAGTCAGAGGTTCCTGAATGTCGCTAACAACATGGCTACAAGTTTGTTTATATTGTTACTCACCGCATCATCAGGGTTGGGTAGGTTACTTTCACAATGTAATCCATTACAGTTATTAGTTACCTGTTCAAAATTGTATTCTGATTACTTTCAGTTGCTTTTGGATTACTTTCCCCTTTGGAGGCATTAGAAGAAGACAAAAAGGATCCATCAAACGCATTTGATGTGTCATCATTGTGGTCTCTGACTTGTGGTCAGACTCGCTCAGTTAGAACAAACTTCCACTTGCACCTTTTTTCAATGCTGAATTGAATGTTATTGAGAACACAAAAAGGTATCATCTATTTTTTCACAAACATCCTCTCTGAATTTAAAAGTAATCCAAGAAGTACTCATCTAATTTTTCAAAAGTATCTGTAATCTGATAACACTATCTTTGTTGGTAACGTCACTGATTACAATTACAGTTTAAAAAAAATCTGATTACGTGTCACTGGTTACATGTAATCAGTTACTCCCCAACCCTGCGCGTCGTACTAGCTGACCTTATCCAGGCCACTTAGAGAAAAATAAAGCAAGCATTCTATAGTTTTATCTCATACGTTTTTGAGTTACAGCCATTCTGAGTTTAAATTAATTGAATTGGATTGAAAAACTGCAGCTATTCCAAGCTATTCCTATTACTTTTCTAAGAAACGGATGATCCATTCCATGTCACAAGTTGTAACAGTCTAATGTGGAAATAGGCCATAATGTTGCCTTAGTTCTCCTTAATGGCACTGTGTAAAGACACCAAGGAATTAAACTCTGACTGTGTTTTAAGAGCTCTATGGAGACATTAAAGACCATTAGAAACCATAACATTGAAACCAGTAGAACTGCTGTAGCCTAATGGTTTGATTGTTCACCAGGGATGGTCTAACAGTAACTACTCCAGACTTTTTTTTGAATGGAATAAACCACACACGAAGGACCATTTCCTGGACGCAGATTAAGCGTAAAAGAAGGACAAACTGATTTACTTTCATCGAGGACTGGCATGAATTGTGAGGATGACCACACACAAAGTTGCAAAGAATATGTTGTGATCTATTTAATAAACACAAGAGACCAGCAAAATGGACAAAAGAGTGTGGTGGTATAGCAGGAACAGTGTTATCTACAGTAGTGGTCAAAACCTAGCATTTTCACACTACTTTATGGTAAATAATACAAGTGACTTCAATGACTAATTTCTCTGAACAGGGAATACATTACATAGTATAGAGAAGCAATACTCCAAGCCACTGCTTCATACTACTTGTCAAACATAGATAACTGAAACTGTATATTAGTTGTTGGGGTGGAATTGGCATGAGATGTTTGGGGTTCTGTGGGAAGGAAGATTGGTAGGAAGATTGTTCCAAATTGGATGTTGGATACTATATTTATTGAATATTATCTGAATTCTATAAATAAATTAAAATGGCCAATTTGGGTGCAAAATTAAATGATATTTCAACAAAATAATGTTTCAGGAATGCTAATTGTATCTGTTACTAACTACAGAAACGATCTCAGAACAATCTGAGATAGTGGGAGTCGAAATCCTCTTTCTTGTGCTTTTTGAAGTGGAACAACCCTGTCACAATCACCTGTCACTTCCGTTACCAACACCTCGGGGTGGACAGTCCTTCTGGGTTGATGTGGCCTATAGACATGCATTATGGTGCATCCACAATGAGCACTATGGAGAATTAGCAGAGCCATGTGACGCTTAAAAAGAGGCCACATTTTAAGAAGATCTACTTCACACACACAAACACACATGCACGCACACACTGTTGTTCTTGAATTCCTAAATGAGTACACTCCCCTTCATGCAGAAATGTTCTCTCCAGTGAACTGAAAGGATTTAGAAAAGCCAAGTGAAGCTTAAAAAAAGAGGCCACATTTTAAGAGGATCTACTTCACACACACACACACGCACGCACGCACGCACGCACACACACACACACACACACACACACACACACACACACACACACACACACACTTCCTGGTATGGTACCTACTATGTGTGCACGACCTTGCACATGCACATAATTGGGGCCTAAACATGTACTGTACATATAGAATCCCTTTTTATTTGATTAGAGCTCAATGGGCCTAATAGCATATATTTGTAGCTTAACTTTTAAAAGGTATTAACTTTTAATGTGGCATAAACACAACCAGTCATGATGTTTTCATCTGATTGTCAAACAATCACTTCAAAAGGCTCCTGTAAGCCTGGTTACCTGCGCACGTTAGTCCACTCTAAAATAATTCCCGCATCCATACAGTGCACCGTGCACCCGCTATTTGAAGAATGTGAAGAGACAACAGAACACCAAGAAGTGTAATGAAGGACATTCGGTGATTGACATTCATCAGGCCTACACTTGTAACCTGAATTTGTGCGTCCACTGTTCGCGCACGTCTCAGCCTCGGCAACTCATATCTGCCACCGCAAAATGTCCCTTATTGTCAAACCACACCCCATTTTGAGCTATTCCACACATTTTCAAGTTCATTCACACATTTTTCATGTGTGTTATTTGCGTTAACGATACTGTAACTAATAGTGAAATAGCCTACAGTTTTTTGGGGGCATTTTTGTTTTAATTATTGTGATAGGTTCATATTCAACCGGTAAGGCGTACGCCAACTGTTTGCAGGACCAAGCCCACCTCAAATACCATCATTTCCATGCAAATGACCATGGAGTCAGAAGACCACTTAACGCCATGAACCGCATCTGGAAGCCGATCGATCGATATTAGCCAGCACGTGAAATGAATCATTAGAGGGGCCAAGCGGCTCAATCTCTCCCCTTAGGCAAAGTGCAGGCTCTTCCATAACACCCAGGGAGAGAGGCTGTCCCTCGGTGGTCCATATACAGGGCTAATGGACCTGCAAATGCAGCCTGTGCCTGGGCCCATCCTGATGATATATGCCAGGCAAATGGACAGGGCACTTGTCTCTTCGTCCCGGATAATCGTCTTGCAGTCTCTCGGCTGAGCTAATAGTCATAGTAACTGATGTCTTGTCCTGATCAATGCCAAGCTAATACGGGATGAGCAGAGTGCTTTTGAAAGGCGTTGAAGTAATGGTGATGGAATCAGATGCTGTCTGTCATCGAATGTATTTCCCCTTTAATAAATGCTGCCTCTGGGGTTGAGTTTGCTTTCTGGCACTTGTTCAGTTCTAATCATAGACTACTTTATTTGACTAGTGCGTGTGGATTAAGATTCTTTAAAAATCATGGTAATAATGGATTAATAATTTAAAATAATTAAATTGATCAAACAGAGCTGATCCGTCTAATGATGAAATATTACGTCAATATTGACAATGGGGCGGATCATTTGAGTTAATTGGAGGTGTACTTGTGGATGTATTTCAAGGCCTACCTTCAAACTCAGTGCCTCTTTGCTTGACATCATGGGAAAATCAAAAGAAATCCGCCAAGACCTCAGAAAATATATATATAGGTACCATGTTCATCTGTAGAAACAATAGTACGCAAGTATAAACACCATGGGACCACGCAGCCGCCATACCGCTCAGAAAGAAGACGCGTTCTGTCTCCTAGAGATGAAAGTACTTTGGTGCGAAAAGTGCAAATCAATCCCAGAACAACAGCAAAGGACCCTGTAAAGATGCTGGAGGAAACAGGTACAAAAGTATCTATAGCCACAGTAAAACGAATCCTAAATCAACACAACCTGAAAGGCTGCTCAGCAAGGAAGAAGCCACTGCTCCAAAACCGCCATAAAAAAGCCAGACTACGGTTTGCAACTGCACATGGGGACAAAGATTGTACCTTTTGGAGAAATATCCTCTGGTCTGATGAAACAAAAATATAACTGTTTGGCCATAATGACCATCGTTATGTTTGGAGGAAAAAGGGGGATGCTTGCAAGCCGAAGAACACCATCCCAACCGTGAAGCACGGGGGTGGCCACATCATGTTGTGGGGGTGCTTCACTGCAGGAGTGACTGGTGCACTTCACAAAATAGATAGCATCATGAGAAAGGAAAATTATGTGGATATATTGAAGCAACATCTCAAGACATCAGTCAGGAAGTTAAAGTTTGTTCGCAAATGGGTCTTCCAAATGGACAATGACCTTCCAAAGTTGTGGCAAATACTTCCAATACTTCCAAAGTTGTGGCAAAATGGCTTAAGGACAACAAAGTCAAGGTATTGGAGTGGCCATCACAAAGGCCTGACCTCAATCCTATAGAACATTTGTGGGCAGAACTGAAAAAGCGTGTGCGAGCAAGGAGACCTACAAACCTGACTCAGTTACACCAGCTCTGTCAGGAGGAAAGGGCCAAAATTCACCCAACTTATTGTGGGAAGTTTGTGGAAGGTTACCCAAAACTTTGCATCAAGATGTACAATTTAAAGGCAATGCTACCAAATACTAATTGAGTGTATGTAACCAGCTGACCCACTGGGAATGTGATGAATAAAATAAAAGCTGAAATAAATCATTCTCTCTACTATTATTCTGACATTTCACATTCTTAAAATAAAGTGGTGATCCTAACTGACCTAAGACAGGGAATTTTTACTCTGAAAAAATGTCAGGAATTGTGAAAAACTGAGTTTAAATGTATTTGGCTAAGGTGTATGTAAATGTCTGACTTCAACTGTACATGCATATGTTGGTCATAGATCCCTTAAAAAAGGGTAGGGGTGTGGATCAGAAAACCAGTTAGTATCTGGTGTGACCCCCATTTGCCTCATGCAGTGCGACACATCTCCTTCGCATAGAGTTGATCAGGCTGTTGATTGTGGCCTGTGGAATGTTGTCCCACTCCTCTTCAATGGCTGTGAGAACTTGCTGGATATTAGCAGAAACTGGAACACGCTGTCTTACACATCGATCCAGACCATCTCAAACATGCTCAGTGAGTATGCAGGCCACCAAAGAACTGGGACATTTTCAGCTTCCAGGAATTGTGCACGGATCCTTGTCACATGGGACCATGCATTATCATGCTGAAACATGAGGGGATGGTGGTGGATGAATGGCACGACAATGGGCCTCAGGATCTAGTCAAATTCAAATCGATAAAATGCAATTGTGTTCATTGTCCGTAGCTTATGCCTGCCCGTTTCAGCATAACCCCACCGCCAACATTGGGCACTCTGTTCACAACGTTGATATCAGCAAACCGCTAGCCAACACGACACCATACACGCTGTCTGTCATCTGCCCAGTACAGTTGAAACCAGGATTAATCTGTGAAGAGTACACTTCTCCAGTGTGCCAGTAGCCATCGAAGTGAGCATTTTCCCACTGAAGTCTCTTACGACGCCAAACTGCAGTCAGGTCAAGATCCTGGTGAGGACGATGAGCACACAGATGAGCTTCCCTGAGACGGTTTCTCACAGTTTGTGCAGAAATACTTTGGTTGTGCAAACCCACAGTTTTATCAGCTGTCCCGGTAGCTGGTATCAGACAATCCCACAGGTGAAGAAGCCTGATGTGGAGGTCCTGGGCTGGCGTGGTTACACGTTGTCTTTGGTTGTGAGGCCGGTTGGACCTCCTGCCAAATTCTCTAAAATGATGTTGGAGGCGGCTTATGGTAGAGAAATTAACATTCAATTATCTGAAAACAGCTCTGGTGGACATTCCTGCAGTCGGCATGCCAATTGCACGCTCCCTCAAAACTTGAGACATCTGTGGCATTGTTGTTCAACAAAACTGCACATTTTAGAGTGGTGCACCTGTGTAATGACCATTCTGGTTAATCAGCTTCTTGACATGCCACACCTGTCAGGTGGATGGATTATCTTGACAAAGGAGAAATGCTCACTAACAGGTATGTAAACAAATTTGTGCACAACATTTGAGAGAAGTAAGCTTTTTTGTGCATATGGAACATTTCTGTGATCTTTTATTTCAGCTCATGAAACATGGGACCAACACTTTACATCAGGGATCAATAGATTCAGCTGCGGGACAATTTTTACTTGAGCGAATTGTCAGGGGGCCGGAACATAATTAAGCAATAAGGCCCGAGGCGGTGTGGTATATGGCCAATATAACACGGCTAAGGGCTGTTCTTATGCACAACGCAACGCGAAGTGCCTGGATACATCCCTTAGCCGTGGTATATTGACCATATACCACAAACCCCCGAGGTGCCTTATTGTTATTATAAACTGGTTACCAACGTAATTAGAGCAGTAAAAATAAATGTTTTGTCATTCCCATGGTATACGGACTGATATGATATAACACAGTAAAACAGGCACTTAGGATGAGTTAGAGAAAATGCTTAAGTGAAGTAGCCAGCTGTGCGTGACCCGTGAGAGAATATAAGGTGTGATTGTGTGAGTGTGCGTGCGTGAAACATGACAGTTGACGTGCTGATCTTTCCCATCAAGTTCTGGGCAATGGATAGCGTACTACTGTGTAGACAGGATTGTTTAACATGGCCCGGACCAATACTTTTCACTTCCAATTCTCTCTCAGTCACTTTCTGGGAGTTATTGATCTAGCATGGCCAGGGGGAACATAGTCAGCTGCAAAACCATACAGATGTAGGATCTTAATTTGAGACAGTTTGCTACAGCAGGGAAATAATCCTACAGCAACAGGACATGTGAATTATTATGTGGATTATAATTTATGGCCATTTTTGTAGGGGTTGATACATTTTTCAATATGGAAAATCTGCCTTTTTAAAACTCAAATACACTACAATTTTGCATTTCTTGCTTCGCAGAAAAATTCTCAGCAACAAAGGAGTGATCACATTAAGGTCCTACATCTGTATACAGCTAAAACGCCCCACCGCTGATAGCCTTTCCATCTTTACTAAAAAGGAGTGGGGGAGGCAGAGAAGCAGAAAGCAGAGCACCCTGTCAGAGTCAGGCTGAACACCACAAAAGAAGAAAAACAACAACATGACAGTATACATCTCTTTCGACCCCCCTTTCACAGAGTACTGTCAGCACTACATTTCCCAGTCAGGCAGATATTACTTTCCAACAAATTGCCATAGCGCGGTAATGGGGAGATGGAGAGAAGTAGCAGACCTTGGTGCCTGGCAGATCCATGAAGAGCACGCGGCTGTGCCGACAGAGAGAAAACACACTGAATAATTTCAGTTAGCGCTGAGATTTGGAGAGTAGCTGGGTCAGGGGAAGGGCAGGCCTTCGCTCCTCTACATTATTCATCCAACTATGCAAGGATACATCCAGGGTGACTTACATCGCTCATCATTTACATGCTATCCCTTTATGAATTATTGAATCAATGATTTGTGAGGGAGTTGAACCGTGAAGGGGACATGGAGTGGAGGCTGTATGGACACATATAGGGATTGGTCACGTAGCTGTTAACGTGCAGGCTGTGCAGTTAAGTGAAACTTAGCCAGGCTCCTCCAGTATACTGTAGACCAACAGAGGGCTAAATGAATTCTGACTTTGTGATGCTATTTCATAACTAAAACTTTCGCATTTTGGAAAATGTAATTGGTAGCATTTGAAATATGTGGGGTTAAAAGACATTGAAATGTATTTGAAAATGTGCATTACATTAGTATCTACTGTAGTTCAACTCAGGCTTCAGTATTTATTTATACATTTGTGACATCAATATTTAAATTATTGGTTTTACATACAGTACCAGTCAAAAGTTTGGACACACCTACTCATTCCAAGGTTTTTCTTTATTTTTACTATGTTCTACATTGTAGAATAATAATGAAGACATCAAAACTATGAAATAACACATATGGAATCATGTAGTAACCAAAAAAGTGTTAAAAAAATCTAAATATATTTACATTTGAGATTCTTCAAATAGCCACCCCTTGCCTTGATGACAGCTTTGCACACTCTTGGCATTCTCTCAACCAGCTTCATGAGGTAGTCACCTGGAATGCATTTCAATTAATAGGTGTGCCTTGTTAAAAGTTAATTTGGGAAATTTCTTTCCTTCTTAATGCGTTTGAGTCAATCAGTTGTGTTGTGACAAGGTAAGGGTGGTATACAGAAGATAGCCCTATTTGGTAAAAGACTAAGTCCATATTATGGCAAGAACAGCTCAAATAAGCAAAGAGAAACAACAGTCCATTATTACTTTAAGACATGAAGGTCAGTCAATCAGGAAAATTTCAAGAACTTTTGAAGTTTCTTCTAGTGCAGTCGCAAAAGACATCAAGAGCTATGATGAAACTGGCTCTCCACAGGAAAGGAAGACCCAGAGTTACTTCTGCTGCAGAGGATAAGTTCATTAGAGTTAACTGCACCTCAGATTGCAGCCCAAATAAATGCTTCACAGAGTTCAAGTAACTGACACATCTCAATATCAACTTTTCAGAGGAGTCTGCGTGAATCAGGCCTTTATGGTCAAATTGCTGCAAAGAAACCACTACTAAAGGACAACAATAATAAGAAGAGATTTGATTGGGCCAAGAGACATGAGCAATGGACATAAGACCAGTGAAATCTGTCATTTGATCTGATGAGTCCAAATGTGACATTTTTTATTCCAAACGCCATGTCTTTGTGAGACACAGACTAGGTTAACGGATGATCTCTGCATGTGTTGTTCCCATGAAGCATGGAGGAGGTGGTGTGATGGTGTGGGGGTGCTTTGCTGATGACACTGTCTGTGATTTATTTAGAATTCAAGGCACACTTAACCACCATGGCTACCACAGCATTATGCAGCGATATGCCATCCTATCTGGTTTGCGCTTAGTGGGACAATCATTTGTTTTTCAACAGGACAATGACACAAAACACACCTCCAGGGTGTGTAAGGGCTATTTGACCAAGGAGAGGGATGTAGGGATGGTATCAAATGACCTGGCCTCCACAATCACCCGACCTGAACCCAATTGAGATGGTTTGGGATGAGTTGGACTGTGAAGGAAAAGCAGCCAACAAGTGCTCAGCATATGTGGGAACTCCTTCAAGACTTTTGGAAAAGCATTCCTCATGAAACTGGTTGACAGAATGCCAAAAGTGTGCAAAGCTGTCATCAAGGCAAAGGGCGGCTACTTTCAAGAATCTAAAATCTAAAATATATTTTGATTTGTTTAATACTATTTTGGTTACTACATGATTCCATATGTGTTATTTCATAGTTTTACGTCTTCACTATTATTTTACATTGTAGAACAGAAAAAATTAAGAAAAACCCTTGAATGAGTAGGTGTGTCCAAACTTTTGACTGGTACTGTATATAATAATTAATTAAAGTAATATGAGATCTGTATGTAAAACATTTACATTTGACATTTTAGTCATTTAGCAGATGCTCTTATCCAGAGTGACTTACAGTTAGCACGTTCATCTTAAGATATTTAGGTGGGACTACCACATATCACAGGATATGAACATTCCAGCTAAATATCTATTAATAAAAAATCTGAGAACAGTAATATTTTACACACACACATGAAATAAAAAGCACACCATTCATGCAGTAAACCCTCTACAGGATCGGTGTCCCGCCATGGGACGGTTGAGCTAATGCGCGCTAATGTGATTAGCATGACGTTGTAAGTAACAAGAACCTTTCCCAGGACATAGACATGTTTTATGTTGGCAGAAATTCTTGTTAATCTAACTGCACTGACCAATTTACAGTAGCTATTACAGTGAAAGAATACCATGCTATTGTTTGAGGAGAGTGCACAGTTATGTACTTGAAAATGTATCAATAAACCAATTAGGCACATTTGGGCAGACTTGATACATCATTTTGAACAGTAATGAAATGGTTCATTGGATCAGTCAAAAACTTTGCACATACACTGCGTCTATCTAGTGGCCAAAATGTAAATTGCGCCTAGACTCCTAACTCCTAACGGCCTTTCTCTTGCATTTCAAGGATGATGATGCTTTGTATTATCGTTTACCAGATCTAATGTGTTATATTCTCCCACATTAATTTCACATTTCCACAAACTTCAAAGTGTATCCTTTCAAATGGTATCATGAATATGCATATCCTTGCTTCAGGTCCTGAGCTACAGGCAGTTAGATTTGGGTATGTCGTTTTAGGCAAAAATTGTAAAAAAAAAAGGGTCCTCAAGAGGTTTTTAACCATAAAACGAATTACCATTCATTATCATAATATGAAGAGCTGTGCATCAATGGCTGACATTGGTGGAGACTAACATGTCTCTTTCATGTCAGAGCGCCCTTTAACTGCAATAAAGATCAATATTAATGCCGGTGCAAATGCCTCTTGACATGGCTAAAGATTAGTACAGTAAACAAACATTAGAATGTCACTGAATGAGACCTTTGTTTGGCCCTATAGTTTTATATGTTTTATTTAACCTTTATTTAAATAGGCAAGTCTGTTAAGAACAAATTCTTACTTACAATGGCTGCCTACCAAAAGGCCTTCTGCGGGGACGGGGGCCTGGGATTAAAAATTTAAAATAAATACAATATAAATATAGGACAAAACACACATCACAACAAGAGAGACAACACAACCCTACATAAAGACCGAAGACAGCAACATAGCAAGGCAGCAACACATGACAACATAGCATGGTAGCAACACAACATGGTAGCAGCACAAAATATGGTACAAACATTATTGGGAACAGACAACAGCACAAAGGGCAGGGAGGTAGAGACCACAATACATCACACAAAGAAGCCACAACTCTTTGAATGAAGAGATGGAGATAAAACTGTCCAGTTTGAGTGTTTGTTGCAGCTCGTTCCAGCCGCTAGCTGCAGCGAACTGAAAAGACGAGCGACCCAGGGATGTGTGTGCTTTGGGGACCTTTAACAGAATGTGACTGGCAGAACGGGTGATGTATGTGGAGGGTGAGGGCTGCAGTAGATATCTCAGATAGGGGGGAGTGAGGCCTAAGAGGGTTTTATAAATAAGCACCAACCAGTGGGTCTTGCGACAGGTATACAGAGATGACCAGTATACAGAGGAGTATAGAGTACAGTGATGTGTCCTATAAGGAGCATTGGTGACAAATATGAAGGCCGATAGTAAATCAATGAGCGCAATAGGACTTTGTGCATCACAGATAATACAGTGTTGGAATTGACCCCTGTATAGGCAATGGATCTCATCTCATCCGCTCGATCTGATCAACTCTGTAGGGGGTGTGTGGATCCTCCCAGAGCTCTCCAGGACTACTGCCAAGATTAAAGAGAAACAGAGGTCAAGCTAACGCGCTAACATATGTGTGTGGCTAGCTAACTAGTGAAGCCTATGTAAAATCCATAGGTAGCATGCGCTAACGGATGTTTGGAAACCCTCTGATCTGGCGTGATGCTTTTAGCATTAGCGATCTAAAAGCATTGGAGGAAGCCAATGATGTGATTAGAGTGCGGGACAGTTTGTATCTTCTAGCAGGTGATGAGAGTATAAGAGGAGCATGAATGACAGCAACCATGAGTCATAGGACACTGTCACTTTCCCCACAATGGAGGACCAGTAGGCCAGTAGGACACATGCAGTCTCCCCACAATGGAGGACCAGTAGGCCAGTAGGACACATGCAGCCTCCCCGCAATGGAGGACCAGTAGGCCAGTAGGACACATGCAGCCTCCCCACAATGGAGGACCAGTAGACCAGTAGGCCAGTAGGACACATGCAGTCTCCCCACAATGGAGGACCAGTAGGCCAGTAGGACACATGCAGCCTCCCCACAATGGAGGACCAGTAGACCAGTAGGACACATGCAGACTCCCCACAATGGAGGACCAGTAGACCAGTAGGCCAGTAGGACACATGCAGTCTCCCCACAATGGAGGACCAGTAGGACACATGCAGTCTCCCCACAATGGAGGACCAGTAGGCCAGTAGGACACATGCAGACTCCCCACAATGGAGGACCAGTAGACCAGTAGGCCAGTAGGACACATGCAGTCTCCCCACAATGGAGGACCAGTAGGCCTAAAAGGTCCTTGATTACTCAACCACTTGGACCACCTTGAAAGAATGCACTATAACTTGATTAGTGCAAATACAAGAAAATGCTCAATAGCCTATTCATTATTATGATGACTAACTAGTAAAAAGCTCCATGGACGCCTGATTTTTACACACCTAATACCCTCGGAGATGTTTCCTCAATTTGAATGGACGGCTAATTAGCTTCTTAGTTGTGATAAGTGTTTTATTTACGTTATTATTATCCCCAACCCCCCTTTCTCTCTCTCCCTCCTTTCCAAAATGCTTTGCGTTTTCGTCTGTAACGTCTTATAATAATATAATACATCTCATTACTCATGATCTGATTTAATTTGGAGGCTAACTGCACCCAAGATGTTCATAATGTAAAACAGTAAATGAATATTCATCACTGTATCAGTTGGCTTGCTTGTATCGCCACACAACGTCTAATGTAAGAAAATAATACTAAGTGCTTTTGAGTTTTGAGTCACACAAGTTGTGCAAAGTCAGCCATGATGGATAAGTAACAGACGCGATTATGTCTGGCTTTAAAAATATGTTTATTGGATACAATTGATGAAAATGTGAAATGTTTAAACAACATGTGGGTTATATATCAAATCAAATAAACATATTTGGGAATATCATTTTTTTTGTTGTATCTGATATTGACCTTTGTCTCTTGACATTTGACTCTTGGCTCAGTGCAAAAATAGAACTGAATCTGTCCCTTCCCCTTTGGACGATAGTTTCCCAATAGCTACCATACTGTAGTGCATTGCGAAAGTATTGGGAAATTCTTCCTGAACTCAAAAACTATATTTTTTAACTTTGCCACGTCATCGTGATGATGTGTTTTGGATATGACAGATAACTCTGTTTGACAGTACACCCATTACATAGCAGCTACCCCCTGAGCTTGAGACAGCATCCAACTCTTCTCTCTCTTCCCTCTCCTCCCAAGCGCTTTCCAATAACAGCTGAACACATTTTTTTAAGGCTCTGTCCTCTGAACTGTCCTTGGGTTTCTCAGTTCACAGATCCATGTGGGATCCAAAGCTCATATTTAATTGAACTATATTCTGGAACTCTGCAATTTATAGCTAAACTCATCCGTACTGTAAAATGCTTCCCGTTTTCCCCGTACTTCCAGGGCACTCCCACCAGGAACACATGAGATATTCAGCACTGGCGCACTCGTTCAGGTCACTTTGTGTGAGCGTCAGTGGGTAGAAGGGGGAGTACATGGGCACAACCATTCCATTACTAAATGATTTGTTGTGTTTGCAAACGTATCTAATCCCCCACGCGTGCTGTCATGGTCACATACTCAAAAAGCCCCGGTACACGCAAAGGGAACCCAACAACACAGCACATGTATATTTCAAAGGCAAAACTTGGAATAAGTAGGCAACTAACATCCCATGCGTTGAACTTTTTGGGGGATGGGGTGTTCCTTTATTAAACGTGTATTCATATTGGATGTTGCTCCTCTTGGCAAACGTTGGAGCCGTATGTGTTTACAAACTAGTTTGGCCTTGTCACTCTCCTATACTTGCCAGTAAGACAACATTTTATCTAAGTACAATACGCATTTTCCATTGTGAAATAATTGCAAGGTTTACACCATACACTAGGTGAAAATGACACAGAAAACCGTTGAGTATCACCAAACAGTGCAGACGAAGGTGCTGGCACTGATTGATCTTGTAAAAAATATGTTAGATAATATTTATGGGAAGGGTTTACTATAGGGAGGGCTGGAGGAACATAAGGTCCCTGCTCTCAGATAGGGAAAATGAACAAGCTATTGGAGACGTGGGAGTGAAGTCCTGTAACGATGAACAGTGAGACTGGGTGAGACGAGGGAGGAATTTGGGGTTATTTTAGGGCAAACATTTGCAACCTATACTTATAAAAAATTTAAAAACATTTCGAATTTTGAGCTAAAAGATCATAGAAGCCACCAACCAACCACTATTTATGCACAAAGCAAGCAAGAATCTTAATAGAAATCTTGAAATGAAATTTTAATTAAAGAGTCAAGGGTGAGCTGAGAAGTCCTCACAAAACCCCTGGATATTTAAAAAAAGAAAGAAAAAAAAGGACAATAATTTTTATCTTGAGGCGATTCCTATTTATAATAGGAAAATGTCAATTCAGATTAGGATCAGTGACAGGCATTTGCTGCCCCCTGCTGGAGATAAGTGTTTGTAGCGAGATAACGTCACTGGAGTGCATGAGGTCAACAAAAAATGGCAAATTCTATATAACAATAACAACAATCTAGCATTGTATGACGGAAATAGAGAGGTTATAATGGCTTCTGGGATATGTGGACTGTCTGGATATCATCATAAACATTGAATAACAAATTTAAAGCCACAAACATGCACACCTTAAAGCGTGTGGTTCAGATTCAGCAACATATGGGGCTGGACTTGGTTAGTGTTCATGGTTAGAGCTCAAATTACCCAGACTGATGTGTTATTGGCTGATAAGTGCTGGCCAGTATCCATGTCAAAGTATTCTACTAGTGTACTTTACTAAAGGATTTCCCCTCAGTACAGCTTTGCTGCCATCAAGTGTTGGTTGGTTTACTGAGGTGATAAAACTTTGAAACATTATGAGAGGTAGCCTATAAACAATTACAAAACAATTTGATTACATGAATACAGAATTTTAATGTTGTGTCATAGTTTAACAAAACAATCAAGTAATCTTGTTAAAGACACAAGCCTAGACAAACCCGTTCTGAAAACATTCAGATACTATACAGAACAAAAATATAAACGCAACATGTAAAGTGTTGGTTCTATGTTTCATGAGCTGAAATTAAAATTGTGCACAAATCTGTTTACATCCCTATTATTGAGCATTTCTCCTTTGCCAAGATTATCCATCCACCTGACAGGTGTGACATATCAAGAAGCTGATTAAACAGCATGATCAATAGACAGGTGCTGGGGACAATAAAAGGCCACTATAAAATGTGCGGTTTTGTCACACAACACAATGCCACAGATATCTCAAGTTTTGAGCGAGCGCACAATTGGCATGCTGACTGCAGGAATTTCCACCATAGCTGTTACAAGATAATTGAATGTTCATTTGTCTACCATAAGCCGCCACCAACATCATTTTAGAGAATAGGGCAGAAGGTCCAACCGGCCTCAGAATCGCAGACCACGTGTAACCACGCCAGCCCAGGACCTCCACATCCGGCTTCTTCACCTGCGGAATCGTCTGAGACCAGCCACTCGGACAGCTGATGAAACTGAGGAGTATTTCTCTCTGTAATAAAGCCCTTTTTTCGTCAATTAACTGATTTCCTTATATGAACTGTAACTCAGTAAAATTGTTTAAATTGTTGCACGTTGCGTTTATATTTTTGTTCAGTGTAGATTCTGAATAAACGTCCCTTAAGCAAATAAAAGTCAGAATTTCCTAAATATTGTACAAATCTAACGAGTTCACCGTACTAACTCAAATCTATTATTAATAAACTATTGTATATTCGCTGCAAGAGAGAAAATAAATCTACTTCAATTATGTAAAGTGAATATCCATTTCTAACTTGTGTCATTGTAGGTTATCATTAATTTATATACAAATATTGAGAAAAAGGTCACACAAAGACGAAACTTTTGTAAATGTATAATTAGATCATAAAACACCGTAGCCAACTGTAGACTCTCAACCTGGAAAATAATATATACTTCAACAACATCAGCTATAATTCACAATGCTCTACAATGTATTTGTAAATAGAAAGCATTATGCTATGAACAGGGCACAAGTCACTGTCGTACTTATTAATAGATTAGTCCACGACTGCTTTAGTCTACTGACATGGATTGGCCTACACTTACGGGAAAAAAACATGAATTTCACACGTGAACACACACAGTGTTCTAAAAACACGTTTCAATGTGATCTTATGTGAAGTTAATGTGATAACGTGACAACATGGAAAGCAACATGTGACTACATGAAACTACACGTGAAAACAGGCGGTGGTCCAAAAACTCGATTTCACATTAAATTTAATGTGAAATCATTTGGTTTTTCTGTAAGGTACCCTTACAGGGTAGGTTCAGTGGCGGTCCGTGGATAGCAAAGCTGGCCAAGTGACACCTGATACCTCACTTTCAGCACTATCACTATCACTCTCCCACAATCAATGTTTAACAAGCTGCTGGCTTTGGGTTCCAACGTTCCAAACACTAATTGGATTCGGGTTGCAATACCAATGGATTACTATCTAAAGTTGTATGACTAGTTTTGTACTAAGTAGGGGTTGAAAGAGAGCACAAGCCTAAGTGTTCAAAATCAACACTAGTAGAAATAGTATGCTATTAATAATTAAGGCTCAGCTAATACGGACAAGGTCTAGATTCTAAACCACTTGGCAACGTCCATGTCTCAGCAGCTTAGCCTACGCATTTCTGTGGCCCAACTATTATCATATGTAACAAAAAGACTTGTCTATGCATAAGCTAACATGTTTTCAGCACTACTTTAAATGACCATTTAGAATAGAGGTAAAAACTCCCACCGAAGCTTTCATAATGGACGTTTCCTGCTCAACAACTTTAAACATGAGCAGAGTTCTTTGAAGATAGGAGGACTTCGAGGCCTGGGTGGGTTTTTATACACCATGACAAAATACTGCTAAAGGCATAACGCCAACATAAGTTATGTTAATATCGCTTGCTACTGTACATTTGTCAGGAATTTCCCAACTGTATTCAGGTGTAGTATATGTATTTGAATAACATTGGTACACCCACTGAAGTTACGACCCTCATTCACTGAAACCAAATACCAGAGATAAGCATGGTATTCTGTGTGGTTGGACTAAATAATGCCTATCATGTACAGGTATTCACTAGAAAGAACTGTTGTGTTCTTTCTAGTGAAAGAACAATGTGTTTTTTCCATGTAGGCCTACTCTTAACAAAACAAAAACACAAAAACGTTAACCCTCATCGTTATAGGTTTTAATTTGTCAAATATATTTACAATAGTCCATCCTCCTTCTGAACTTAAGTGGCAAAAAAGCCCTAAGCTATATTTTTCCTAATCCACTATCAAGCGAGTACCTACAATTTCATAAGACTGTAATGTTGTTACACAATCAAATGAATAAAGTCCTGTGCTCTGTACCAGTCAGATCACACATAAACGTCACATTGCTACTGTGCAACAGACCTCACACACATTGAAAAACACTCATGTTCTTTGCTACCTACTGTGCTAACAAACTAGGAAGGCGCACATACTCTATACCATTCACATACTTTGGTTTTTACTACTAATAAAAAACAATATGCAGTATCTCTAATGGTTGTACATTGAAAGCCTGTCAATCATAAGTGTAATTAATAAATCTTCTCTGCACTTACTAAAATCCACTCATATTTGATTATAGTGCATTTTGTGGATATGAAAATGCTCCACGAAGTTCTTTTCTCCCTTTCGTTGCCAAAATTTCTGTCGGAGGTTATCTAAAGCTGTGTGAAAGACTCTGGAAATTCATTTCAAACGAACATTTCATCTCAATTATCACAACCTCTCTTCACTCGGAGTAAACTGTGACTGTGAGTTCTGAACACAACACTTTGTGCTGCGTAGTTCTCAGTTCCCGTTTCCCCTTTCTAAAGACGCGTGTTGTAGTTGTTGCCATGTTGCCATGATGACTCTGCTCAAAGAGTGGAAATACATGCTATGTGGCAAACTCCCGGTATCTATCTGTACTCGGTACCTTATTAAAACACAAACATTACAACATTTCATAACCCATTTATAGCCTTTGTATCAACTGAAGGGATAGTTTGAGATTTTGTCAATCAAGCCCTATTTTCTACTTACCCAGAGTCAGATGAAGTCATGGATACAATTTTTATGTCTCTACATGCAGTTTGAAGGAAGTATTTAAGCCCATACCCATGCACTACAATCTAGTATGGTTGAATATACAATACTTAGAACAGGGATCATCAACTAAACTCAGCCGCGGGCCAATTTGTTCTTGAGCGGATGGTCCGGGGGCCGGAACATAATTACTAATAATTTGTAGACTGCAAATTGACCGCAAGAAGCCCAAACAGATATGTTTGACTAAAACATAATAATTTCACGTGTCTCTCAACTATGCGTGGGAATACTTGGCAACAGATTTCTTAAATTGAAATCACTTGGAGCTGATTTCCTGGTGTTTCTACAGTCTTTTATGTCCTACAATGAAAATCTCAGAAAACTTGAGGGGACAAATAAAACCACCCAAGGGCCAGTTGGAGAACCCTGACTTAAGAGTATGCCATATGTATGCACAAATGTTTTCCATCAACATGAATCGCCTAACCTGCTTTTCATCTTCTGCCCTAAGGGTCCCAACTGAAATGTAAATACAACAGATTCACAAAGCTGGAATTAGCTTTTGGGGCCTGAGCATGTCTACTCTGCACTGTAGATTACAGACTGCAATGTGAACAGAAGTTTACTCTGGTTCAAATCAGAGAAAGGCAATCTAAATATGGAAATGATCAGATAAAATAAGTGTTGCTTAAACTTTCCAAACTCAGACTGAGTGGTCAGGGGGGCTAAATATAAACCCTGTGGTCCCTCCTGTCTGACCACTGCAACAGTCAGAGCAACTCCCTAGCTAACCCTTTCTCTAGCAGTCTGTCCTCTCTTATGAGAGAAAGAGAGGATGAGCCTTGATGCTAAAGAAATGTAGAGTTATAAATTCTAGAGGGCATCATAACTGAGTGACATAACTTCCAAAATGTCTCCCTGGGTGCAAAATGTCTGAGTCTCACTTTTCTCAGGATCAAACTGCTCAGAGGTTTCTCCTCTCCACATTGTAACTCAATCTCAATACATCTCATACTACTGTATGTCCTCAAAGGCGTCACTTGCAGTGTTCTCTGTGAATTCAATAAAACGGAAATAAAGGGAACCACAAATAAACACTACAGCACAGCTTCAATAGGACCACATAGGAGCTCGGACCCAGCCGAGCCCTGTAAGTCAATTCTGTGTTGTTTATCGCCCATAGGTTTCATTTAGCAGAGTGCTCAATAGCCCTGTGAGCCAGAGAGGGGCCATGGATCCCTATGGGCTGGGGGCCAATGCGGCGGGGCCTGATACTCTGTGTTTACAGTCCACAGGGAGATGGCGGAATGGCGGTGTCCTCTTCCGCCCCATCAGTACTTGTTAATGCCAAAGATCCGAACTCCGTGAAGCTGGGGGAGCTTGGGAATGAGCACGGTCATCAAGGAGACCGTGTTGACCACAAAGTGGGCCCGGTCATACTTGGTGTAGAAGCTGGTGAGGATGTAGCTAGGGGGAGAGGGAAAAAGTATGAGGAAGAGAAAGAAAGGGTAGGTCAAAGAAAGACTGGACCTGGGTGAAGGAGGTCATTTAAAAAGTTATTGTCTGGACAACTACAGGTATCTGTTTTTTTGGTCGACAGTTACGTCTTTCCAATTCACAATGCCCCATGTGAACATGTCAACTGTGGCGGAGGACTTTTGAAGATCAAAGTGACAAGGACTAAAATAAAAATGTAATGTAAAATGTAAGAGGACGTATCTGCAAATAGATCCATCATGGTTCATAGACCAAGCATTAGTGAGAAACCATCTGTCAGCAGTGTCTCTAAATAGAGCCTTCCGCTGACAGCAGGCACCACAGCAGCCCAGACTCCCCACTGCCCAAAGACTGGCTGGACGAGGCTGCTGAATTCATTAACAAGGACAGCGAGAGAAAAAAAACTGTACTTAAAAAAATAGGCTAATGCCTCACTTCACAGTCCTATCACTACTAAAATACCATTGCAACACGTTGCATTAAATTATACTTTATAAAGGACTATAAGTAGTAAACAGACTATTATTTTATAAATAGTCTATAAAGCATAAGGTAGTGTCGATGTCCTTACAGGACGATAGGAGTGATGGTGAGGAACTTGCGTGAGGCAGTGAACTGTACACCATAGTCCATCTGCTCCCAGTATGTGTAGAAGCGAGCCTTGCTCTGGTCCGGAGTTTCAAACGGGGTTCCTTTCACCAAGTGTAACAACAGGTACATGCACTGCAACACACACACACCACAGAATAGTCAGTCAGGAAAGCTGTTATATAAAACATTGTACGGGCAAAAGAGATACTGTGAAATTGTCAGTAGCCTAGAACCGCAAATTGATTTAGTTTGGAAAAGGATGTGGAAGCTGATCTGTTCTGTGCCTTTTTATAGCAATGAAAATGCCACAAAAAGAGACAAACGTTCCAGACTGCCCCATGGATTATTGCTTTTATTCACTTTCGCTCAGCACACTCCTAGTGACAGTGCAGACTGCAGAGTAGTTTGCTTATGGAGAATACCATTGTGTGCAATAACAGTGACTGGACTTTCCACCTACAGTACTTATGTTATACAGTGGGTGAGATGCACTGGTGCCCCTAGACATAGCCTACTAAGGTGCCTACTACCCACCAGGTTGTGTATGAGGTTGGTGAGGGTCCAGACCACGGGCACACTGGCGAAGGGGATGCTGAGCAGGATGACATGCAGCAGGCCGATGCCCAGGAGGTAGGAGAGCCAGATGCCCCGGCTGTTCATTACCCGCGTGTTGGGGTTCACCTCGCTGTGTGCCGTGCCCACGTTCATTATGTCACGTTACCACGCTCCTCGTCTGCTTGGGGTCAACGCTGAGTGGTGGGAACAGAAGGGTGTGTGTAATTCCTTAGGTATGCCAGCAATTACGAATGATGCAAGCAATGCGACTAAGCTACAGCTTGACTATTCCATCCATGCACTGTTCATTATTAGACCCTATTGGGAGGGGGTGGAGTCCCTAGATAGGCTAAATTTAGTTGGAATGTGGTGCTGAACTAGGTTTTGTGCAACTTTGAGGAGGGGGAGTCTTGCAGAAAGTAGATTAGTTTTGGTCACACAGTATACAAAATTGGATACTCTTTAAGCACCAAAAATAGTAATTAAATAGCTATGAGAATTACAACATAGTCATGACCCAGCATGTAGTGCAGGCTGATTCAACTCACATTCTTTCAGTTCTTCCAGAACTTTCCATTATTCAATTGAAATATGACATTATGATCTACGATATTGCATCATGCACTAGAACTACTGTATTTCAATATCAATAATAAGTAAATAAAGTAGCCAAATCAAACAAGATAATACTTACAGGAGAAAATGGCTTCAATCGCACTTTTAGCTTCAGTCCGTTATAGCGCTGTTTTCCTCTTATTTGCTATCGCCTTCTCTGGTTAGGTAATTGGCGTCAATAGGTCAGACTGCTATATCGTTTCGATTAGTCATTCATTTAAATACCTTCTTATTGCTTTCGAATGCAATATTATTCAAGTAGCCTTCAGTTTATAGCCCGACATTCCGGCTAAACAGTTCCACTACCACTCCTAGCCAGCAATTCATGTAGAACGTCATCATTTTCAGAGCTCCAAATTTGGATGTTGTTTTATTTTTTTTATCGCACTTAGCACTGATTGGTGTCTTTACATCACATGGGTAAAATTGACCAATTCAAATGGAATGCGTTGAAAAGTTGGGGAAACGCCCCCCTGCAACGTCACAGGAACAGGAGGGCGAGGGCACTTTTCATGGGTGCTGAACGGCACATTTTGAAAATAAGTGTTACATTTCAAGCACTATAAATTACTATTATCAGTAGGTCAACCTTTGATATCAAAACGAATGGTAGAGCTTGATTTTTACTGTACAAAAATCATCAAGTATTCACTGATAAATTACATAGTAAATGGTCATTACACAGTAATAACCATTTCATATATTATTTGTTTCTTAGGAATTAATCAAATACAGCACCACAGGCACCATTTGCTTCTGCATCTGCATTGCTAGCTCTTTGGGCTTCTGAGTATCTGTATAACACTTTGTGACACCTACTGATCAGAAAAATGGCGCCGACAGAGAGGGCTGCCTCGCTTCTAGTCCTTAGGAAACTCTGCTGTATTTTTTTATTTTTTATGAATTATATCTTACATTGTTAGCCCAGAAAATCTTAAGGGTTATTACATACAGTCAGGATTTTTTTTACAAGCATTTCGCTACACCACAAGCATTTTGTTACACTCACAATCACATGAAAGGGGGATACATAGTCAGTTGTGCAACTGAATGCATTCAACTGAAATGTGTCTTCCGCATTTAAACCAACCCCTCTGAATCAGAGAGGTGTGGGGGGCTGCCTTAATTAACATCTTCGGCGCCCGGGGAACAGTGGATTAACTGCTTTGCTGAGGGGCAGAACGACAGATATTTACCTCTGCTAACCATGTGTATGTGACCAATAAAATTTGGTGTAAAAAGGGCTTAATAAAATACATTTAATTTGGTAAGCT
Source organism: Salvelinus fontinalis (assembly GCF_029448725.1). NCBI lineage: Eukaryota > Metazoa > Chordata > Actinopteri > Salmoniformes > Salmonidae > Salvelinus > Salvelinus fontinalis. Next base: position 23,400,016 of record NC_074665.1, read on the forward strand.
ACCAAGATAGTTACCAATTGAGTTAGATTCTTTGATGTAAGAAAAGTAGGCCTACCTAGCATGTCACCAAGTACACTACATGACCAATAGTATGTGGACACCTGGTCGTTGAACATCTCATTCCAAAATCATGGGCATTAATATGGAGTTGGTCCCCCTTTGCTGCTATAACAGCCTCCACTATTCTGGGAAGGCTTTCCACCAGATGTTGGAGCATTGCTGTGGGGACTTGCTTCCATTCAGCCACAAGATCATTAGTGAGGTCGGGCATCCCAAAGGTGTTCGATGGGGTTGAGGTCAGGGCTCTGTGCAGGACAGTCAAGTTCTTCCACATCAATCTCGACAAACCATTTCTGTATGGACCTCACTTTGTGCACGGGGGCATTGTCACTCTAAAACAGGAAAGGGCCTTGCCCAAACTGTTGCCACAAAGTTGGAAGCACAGAATCGTCTAGAATGTCATTGTATGCTGCAGTGTTAAGATTTCCCTTCACTGGAACTAAGGAGCCTAGTCTAAACCATGAAAAACAGCCCTAGACCATTATTCCTCCTCCACCAAACTTCACAGTTGGCACTATGCGTTGGAGAAGATAGTGTTCTCCTGGCATCTGCCAAACCCAGATTAGTCCGCCGGACTGCCAGATGGTGAAGCATGATTCAACACTCCAGAGAATGCGTTTCCACTGCTCCAGATTTCAATGGTGGCGAGCTTTACACCACTCCAGCCGACGCTTGGCATTGTGCATCGGCCATGAAAACCCATTTCGTGAAGCGCTCGATGAACAGTTTTTGTGCTGACGTTGCTTCCAGAGGCAGTTTGGAAGTAGGTAGTGAGTGTTGCAAACGAGGACAGACGATTTTTACGCAGTATGCGCTTCGGTCCCACTCTGTGAGCTTGTGTGGCCTACCACTTCGCAGCTGAGCCACTGTTGCTCAGAGACGTTTCAACTTCACAACAACAGCACTTACAGTTGACCGGGGAAGCTCTAGTAGGCAGAAATTCGACAGACGTGTTGGAAAGGTGGCATCCTTTGATAGTGCCACGCTGAAAGTCACTGAGCTCTTCAGTAGGCCATTCTACTGCCAATGTTTGTCTATGGAGATTGCATGGCTGTGTGCTCGAGTTTATACACCTGTCAGCAACGGGTGTGGGTGAAATAGCCACATCCACTCATATGAAGGGGTGTCCACATGCTTTTGTATATAAAGTGTATAATATGTAGCCTACATGTGTAACTGCCTTTTCATATTGATATTAAATAGATAGATCAATACTAATGGAAAAAGTAGTCCAACGGTAAAATAAAGTGTTACAAAATAGATATTTTTGCCAAATTGCACCATTTGATCAAAACAAATAGTCTAGCTCTTTGGAGAACTCTGACGTCCTTCCAATCATAATTTGATATTTGTGCACAAAAGAAGGCCATTGACTCCTATATGTGGTGGGACAGTAGAGGCTCCTCTAGGCTAGAAGCAGTGAGAATGATTGACGAGGTAGATGCCTGAGACTCTCAAATCAAAGAAGATCAAGAGTGTCATGTTCTAGATCCCCAGATAAGTCCAAACACTAATTTAGGGAACACCATTCCCTAAAGCTGAGGGGGTCAGCTATGTTCCATTTAACTGGGTGGTTATGTGATACCCACTGTTTTCTAAGGATACCCCAGAATTGAGTGGCATTAAACAGGTTTGGCCAGCTGACAAGGTATTATCTCATGGTCATAGCTCTGGGTGGTGTGTTAGAGACGTAAACTTAGATCTACCGTCACATGCAAATACAGAACAATGAGATCACAGCTGGCATTGGAAACAATGAGAAAAACCACAACAGCGCCGTATACTTCTATCAAGTCATGGCCATATCATAATAGCTATACTTTTGTCATGGTTATCAAAGCTAAGTAAATTATAATATATATATTTTTGGGGGGGTACTTTTTACCCCATTTTTGTGATATCCAATTGGTAGTTAAAGTCTTGTCCCATCGCTGCAACTCCCATACAGACTCGGGAGAGGCGAATGTCAAGGGCCATGCGTCAACTGACACAGTGCTCGCTTAACCCGAAAGCCAGCTGCACAACTGGCAATAGTATTCAGCTTGCAGGTGCCCAGCCCGCCACAAGGAGTCATTAGAGCATGATGGGACAAGGACATTATTTACTGCTGTTCTTCAATTACTTGTTATTTTTATCTCTTACTTTTTTGAGGTGTATTTTCTTAATTAAAACTGCATCGTTGGTTAAGGGCTTGTAAGTAAGTATTCGACGCTGGGCCAATTGTGCGCCGCCTCATGGGTCTCCCGGTCATGGCCGGCTGTCATACAGTCTGGGATCGAAACAGGGTCTGTAGTGATGCCTCAAGCACTGCGATGCAGTGCCTTAGACCGCTACACCACTCGGGAGGCTCCTAAGTACATTGTTGAGACATGTTCTTTTTTGTACATTTTTAAAGCTCACCCTGAAGTGTTCTGGCAACATCACGAACACAGGCTAGAATTCTTTTTCAGAAAGGGCGTATTCATATATATTTTCAATGCCTGGGGGAGAAGGAGCAAGGTATTGTTTGTTTGTATAAATCAACCTTATCGTTATAATTTGACAATGTGTTTGTTGTACATGCTACGATTTTGACTTTGTAAAATATAATATCCATTATAATCCATAATAATTCTCAGAGGTGACTACGTTCTCGTCCTGAAACATTTCTAAACTTGCTGACATAAGGAATCCGTAATGTATAATGTAATGTGTCGGCTGAAGCATGGGCCTAGATCTTCAGCCCACTGTGGATATCTTTCATGTAAAGCTACAGTACGATAAACACTCAGTCTGACGTGGGTGGAAATGTGATCCCTGGCCTATAACAACTCTGGCTACCTTGGTGGAGGATCAAATTGAAGCTTCAAAGTCCTTGTGGTCTTTTTTACTCTTCCATCTCTTTCTCTAGCACACGTTTAATACTTGTTCAGATGTGTTCTGGAGCAGATTACATTTCTATACTCTCTGGTCCCTCAAGGCTCTCCCAGTGAGGCTTTACAATGTAACATGTTAAAATAGGACAGCTTTTAATGACGAGATACCTTTCATGCTTAGATTCACTTTTGGCATTATTGTCTCTCTTACTCTCTAGGGCCTTCGTTTCTGTAACATAAACACAATCTTGCCCACTCCGATTCAAGGCAAGAACTACTTCGTTTTTTCCCTAGTGGTTCTAATGCGTCTGACTTGATGTGTATTTTGATAGTGTTTCTATTTCCCTGTTGAATGTATTGTGTTGTTTACTAGGTGTTTTCCAATTCATTTGGACTATTGGCTGTTCTGTGACCACTCCCTCTTCAATCAGGGTTGATTGGAAAATGCTTTGTTCAAAAGAAAATACATTGTACAGCAGGGGCGCAACTTTGGTTTTAGAAGTGGGGGGGGACCTCTTTTTTTAAATATATATTTTTAAAATGCAGTCGTGTAAACACTCCAAATAGCCTACCCGACCACTTGGATGCATCTGCATGGTCCTAAAGCAAACCTTTGCCTTGTTTTGTATCACATTCCAATGATAAATCTGGGGGGGGGGACAAAAATGCAATTTCAGAATGTGGGCACCAGTGAGAGTTGCGCCCCTGTTGTACAGTATCATTCGGATTTTGTGCTCCCTTATGTAGGCCATGCAGATGAAACGCATCAAAGTTTTCAAATCTTTGTTCCATAGAACATGCCATACAAATAAAGACATTTCAATTAATTATATGAAGAGTGCCTTGGTTTTACCTTTCTTTTTTTCTGACAAATTCACCTTTTTTTTTTTTTTTTTACCAAAGAGCACCTTCTATTTACAAAGACATACTATTGTGGACCCTAGCAGCGCTTCCCTTCCTTCTATTTTATACATGGCCAATTTTGACTTTGCAGCTGGCCTATCTAAGGAGATATCGCTCAGTTCTTCCTTCAGGACAAGAATCATGACAATAAACATCAACTAGCCCCTAAGAATCCCATGTGACCAGTAGATGTCACCATCCTCACATTTCCAACTGGTCGCTTCCCCTCTCTGGGATTCATTCTGACTGAGAGTGAATGGTACACCTGCAGTGAGAACCAATTGAACTTGTAGTCAAGCTAAATGTGAAAGTGGACAGAACAGGACAGGTATGTTGGACATTCGTCATAAGCCGTATGATAATGTAACGAAATGTAACGTATGATAATGTATGATAATGTAACGAAATGTAACGTATGATAATGTATGATAATGTAACAGAAAGGCATGATGTTGGGTAGTATGCTCATTGTTCATGCAGTCCATTATACAACCCCATGTCTCTGCCCAACTCTGCATTCTGTCACCCTCTGCCAAAATACAACTTAAATCAATCTCTTGTTATTTGAATTGTAAAACTAGCCATACATAGACATTTTTAGTTAAAGCAAAACTAAGGTTGGTCACTACAAGATGGAAGGACACATTTGCTATTGGCTCTGAGATGTAGCATCACCTTGAAATACAACATGATACTGATACTGGAGTACTATAACTTCCAACACCGACTTCCCATCAACCTTTGAATTCAGCAGGACATTTGTATTGATTCAAGATAACATTGCATTTCACTAACAAATGCTACAGTGCTAGCTGTAGTTTCTTTTCACTGACTGGGAAGACATATAGTGCTGACATTGGAGAAGGAGAAGACTTGTGACCCGGGCTGGGAGAATGCTAGCTATCGGTGCTGGAAAAGTCTGTCGCAGGGAGTCCATTATTGGCCCTGGAGGAAGCTGGGGATTAGAACACCAAAGAATTTCAATAAAAGAAGTGTCTGTTTGGGGGGGACTTGGGAGCGGGTGCGGCGAGGGGGGGGCTTGGGAGCGGGTGCAGGGGGGGTCTCCCTCATTGTCCCATCAGTGACTGAGAGCGAGAAGAGGGGAGTGGGAGAAGCATTGTGTTTGCAGAGCCCTCTGAAGAAGGTGGTTATTAGGGGGGATGGCAAGAGGGCTGGCTGTTGACTCTGTCTTGAAGAGTGTGAACAAAGTCGCTGGTACATAGCCCCTCTTCTCTCTCGGTCTCTGTTCTCTCGGTCTCTGTTCTCTCTCTCTGTTCTCAGACCCCCTTGTTTACGAGTGCCATGAATACTGCCCCTCCACTCTGAGACCCCCGCCACCCCCAAACCTGCACGGCGGCTCATTGTGGGGCTTAAGTGCCCTTTAATTAGGCTTGGGCTCAGTGTCCGACTGAAGACCGCCAGCCGAGGGTTTAAGGCTCTTCCCTCCCTGTGTGACTGTGGCTTGGCCTTCCACACCAACAGGGGCTCCTGCTGCATAGCTAAAGGATGAAGTGTTTGCTGCTCTAATGAAAAAGGTTTGTTTGGGGGAGAGTTCTTGTCGCTCTTTGTCCCCAGCTTACAAAAATCCTTGACAAAGGCTACGGCGATATTATCCAAATGCTCCCATTTCCAGGACACGTTAGCATTATAGTGTTTGGGAGATCCAGAGCAGATGGATGAGGATGCAGTCTCTGGATACAGAGAGGCCTACTGGTAGAGTGCGCCAGACAGAAACAAGAAACAAGATGTGTTTCTGTTGCAGATGGGACACATCTGCAACATCGTTGCTTTGTCCTGGAGTGAAACAAAAAAACTGTGAGACATTGAATTGTATCTCTGTCAAACACATGTAGAGGCACAGGTGCATGCACACGAACACAAGCAACACACACAAACACACACCATTGTTATTGTGACGGAGCACATTTCATTATCATATCAGGGCAAGACACAGGACTCCAAGTAGGACAAGGGGAGACGGGCATTGAGAAATGGCTGAACTGCGCCGGCAAAATGAGTAATTTCTGGAAACCCCATTGTGTCAGGAGCTTACAGAGTTAGGGATTTGAAAGAAAGAGACAGAGGAAGGAGAGAAAATGGGAGCGAATGAAATAAACAAAGACAGAAAGATGGTCTAAGAAAGAACTAATGAAAGAAAAGAAGTGTGTGAGGGGAGGGTGGAGTTGGGCGTGTTCAGAAACTTTTTTGCTACAGCCCAGTGTGTTTAGACACCCTCCTAATCCTGGTTTTATTGGCTGCCTGTGTCCGGCCACGTTGGTCGGATTGAGTGGGAGTGGGCGGGAGGCGGGGTGCTGAACACATGTCCTCCTTTGTAGTAATACGCTGATCAGGCCTGAGAAAGAGCCGGACTTGGTTACAGCCCTTCTCAGGTCACCGTAGAAACCAGCACAGCAGGGGTCCTCTATGTGTGCCCCCCTCCTGGGCACATACTGATACAAGTACATAGTCTCTCTCTCACTTACACACAGATGCTTGCGGACGAGCACACGCATGCACAAGAATAGACCCGCACACATGTTTTATGTCACTATTGAGTTTTTGACATACATCCATACATTACGTATTTAACAAACAAAGATTAAACAAGTTCTGATGTTTCACAGAATAGCCTACTTCTCAGGCTGCCATGAGTCATCTTCAGAGAGAGATATAGATATGTATGGTATCAGACAGACTACAGACGTAGCATCTTAATTTGATCACCCTGTTGCTGGATAACTTTTTAAACTTGTAGTGTATTTGCAGTTTAAAAAGGCTTCTGAAGTTTGTAATTTTCCCTTATGAAAAATGGCTCAATCCATACAAAAATGTCCATTAATTATGATCCACATAATAATGAGCATTTTCTGTAGCTGCAGGAGTATCTTCCTGCTGTAGTAAACTGGCTCAAATTAAGATCCTACATCTGCACAATGGAAACTCTCCACAAGTCACAGTTCAGGACCAGGTTTCATAGAGTTGTAGATTCTAACTGTACATTTCCAGACAGTTGATCACAGTGTGGCTTTGACCTGCAGGGAAACGTGGTTTCAATGTTGTTCAGATGCAGACCGCAGACCATTCCATCGCCTCCGATCGTAAATCGCGCTCTTGTCACATTCCCCATCCATCCATCGTTGGCCCCGCGAAGCGTCGATCACTCCTCAAGAATGCTGAGCTCGGCACATTTTCGAACTCGTTCACCGTAGCACACGACGATGTCTGTGATCGAAAGCAGACCGTAGTTCCTTGTCGTGAGCGTCACAGATACATACCCCATCTTGACGGGTATGTATACAAGGCCGTATGTCATTAATGTCAATATGACTCTCACATTTTTTTGTGGATAGTGACTGATGTTTTCTTTTCTCAAGCCGGGCGATATTTGGTCCCAAAGTGCATCGGTCACAGCTTCTTTGTTGTGGGGGAACAAAACAGGAGGAGAGCGAGGAGTGTATTCTGTGACTGACCTCTAGGCTGGGGTCACTGGGCTCTGTCCCTGTGGTAGGTAGGCAGCTCTCCCCTCCAGAGGGCACACTCCCAGCCCCTACTGTGAAACCTTTCAGCCCCTTCCTTCAGCCCCTCCGGCACTCACTCCCTCCTGCCCTGGGGTAGAGCATGACCACCACCACCCCCAGGCAGCACATCAGTTGTCACAAGACAAACCCTACCCTGGGGTACATTTCATAGCCACACCAGAAGACGAGAGAGTTTTGATTGGTGGTAACCAATAGGGTTTATTTTAGGGATGTTGAGAGGTAGTGGTATAGATGAGGTTTGGATGAAGGGCCAACATGATCCTCATGGGTACTGCACGCAGAACATTAAAGCCATGATCAATTCCTCTTTGAGGCCATCAAGGAAATAATTTTTGTCAATTAATAATGTTTCTCAAAAGGATGATTACTTCAGTGAATAGCTGTGTGTCTGGTAAGAAATATAACGGTTGAATAAATCTCACGGTAAATAACTTTTAAATAACTCATATTGATATTGCTTTGACTTAGGCGTGATGTCACGGCATTGTGCAGTGTTTCTGTTACAAAGTAAACACCATCTGAACACACAGAATCATAAGAACATAGAGGAACCACTAAGAGCATTAGACATCATTCTCTAAACACACGATGCAACACATTTGCAAAACTTTAATAACAAGCTGTCCAACCGAGAATAGATTTTCTCTCTATAGGAGAAACATAAGAAATGTATCAATATCCGCTAACATACTGCAGTCTTTTCATGGGTTCATTTATGTTTTTGCTGTTGTGGTACAGTACATCAATATGCCTTTGTTGAAAATAAAACTTTTCCCTAAGACATGATATAAATAAAAGAGCATTTAACCCTGTGACTCAACAAAAGTGTGAAGTTTGTAATGGTCACAAATCAGTTTCCCAACATCTAAATTGACTTTGGGTTAGTTCTAGAAATAGTGCCCCCTTCTCCCTCCGACTACTGCCTGCCCCACAGCCCATCAAAATGACAATGGTATTGATGTCAAATGTGTCGCCTTTGGCCCACCACGTTTTATGGCTTTATTGTGTCTCCTTTTATGTCCTCTTGTCGGTGTGGGAGGACAACAATTTAGAAAATGCACTGTAAATGTCTCCCTGTGTGCGTGACAGAGAAAGGGTGTGTGGATGCACTGTATGCACATATATCCGGATCAATTAGTCAGGGCACAACCCCTTAAAAATGGAGTCAACACTTCCTCCCCCCGTATGCCCTCCTCTCCGTTGTCAATCCCAAAGCCTCCATGAAGAGGCAGGCCTTACATCCTTTCACCTATCCTCAGCCACTTTAGGGAGTGCTTGCTTTAAATTATCATGGATGAAATAGATTGAATAAGAAGAACTCTACCTTTTCCCTCTTTCCCTCCCTATACCTCCCCTCTCATTTTCCCTCCCTCTCGCCCTCCCTCTTTCTCCTTTTTTTTCACATTACCAGGGGGTGGTGTGTGATTGACAGATGGGAACAAATATTTTTTTTCTTAACCTAAGGCCATCCTCTGTGATTGGCTTGCCAGCTGACATCTCCAAACCTCGCTCGTCTTCCCCCCCCCCCCCTTTAATATTGGGCCTGTGGATGAGGCATCCTGAGGGAGAAAAAAAAGTGGAGAGAAAAAGATATCTACCTTAGGAAAGAACCTCAGAGAGGGAGGGAAGGAGAGGACGGGTAGGAGCGTGTGTGTGTGTGTGTGTGTGTGCGTTTGTGTATGTGTGAGAGAGAGAGACTTACTCTCTTAACTACAAGGAGCCAGACACACTTCCCTGGCCCGACTCAAAGAAGGGGGAAAACAGGAGTTTTTTTTTGTTGCTTCAATTTCATTTAAATTCCCCTCCCTCAACAATCAAGCTTTTGCTAAAGCTTCTCCTCCAGGAAGTCTGTTCTTCATTCCCCATTGGACATTCTATGTATTGATCCATTTCCACTCCTATCACCACAAGGCATACCTCATGGATTTGTACCTGGTTGGATATATGATGTGTGTGTGGTTGTCCAGCTGGCGGGTGCTTGGAGGTTATCCCATCTGGTGGTGAGTACAATCTAGAGTTTCAGCATCAGATCCTAGAGCTGCTATAGGGAGACTTTTGGTCAATGATCATTTTTAGAGGGCAGAATACAGTGCACTTTCAGTTGACTGCGTGGAAAAAATTTCTCCAGCCCAGTCCAAAAGAATCTTAACCTCAAATACTGGTGTAACGGAAAAGGCTTGCCGTTCTTTTCCTCTACACTAAGGTCCATTTATCTTATTAGATAAATGTTGTGACGCTAAGGAGGTTGAAATTGTAGTTTTGAGCATGAAGCTTATTCAACATCTATAGGGATTTTTTTTAAAGGAGCCTATGGATGGCTTGTCTGTGTAAATTGTCTCTGTATATTGGCCTGGAACGTTTCTAAATAGCAGTTGGAATTAGTGTAATTATTGGTTTCGATAATGTCTCCATCCTCCAAGGACAATGACAACATTGAACATCTTCAGGAAAAACTAAAATTGTATGAACTCAACCATACATTTTGTGAGTCCAAATGTATAAGTACTGAGTTTATTTTGTTAAATAAAACTATAATTTTATATTTGGAGTCATACAATCAGGACCTTTTAAGTCAGCGTCATTTTGTTTTGGTTTGCCATTGTGGGTCCATATTCTACATTCTGGCCGCCGGCCCCCAATCATGCCGTGTAACTCTTCATTGTTAACTGAATGTTCATCATTGGTTTTGTTTCGAGGGAGTTATTCACAAACTAAAGTGTTAACTGTTTAGTACCATCAATGGTGTTTGAAATTACTTAAAGCCCTGTCATTTTGAAATTCTCCAAATCAATGAAATCAACAAATTTGTGAGACTGCCACAGTGTCAGATGTAATTTATACATAAATAGTTTAAATACATTTTAATATACTTAATATGAACAATGATTAAATATATACTTTGTCATTGAATTAGTATTGCAATATTGCCGAAGTCTGTGGGAGTTTGTTAGTGTCATGGTCCAATCAGGTCATGCTCTGTAGGGCTTTATGTGTCTTTGTTGAAATATTCCAGAACCCGTTTGGCACCCTCACATGAAATGTAGAGGATCATCTCATTACAAATTCAGCTTTATGCATCTGACCTCATAGGCCTTGCTCTTTTGTAACATGAAGTATTTTATTTTGGAGGTATTTGTGAGTAGGTGTATGACAAAGCTTCTTTGGCTCCTGACACAATACTTGTCAGAGCTACTGCACTTTTAGTAGCCCAGTTAGCATGTGGTCCCACAGCGGTCCTGCCCAAACCACCAGCATCTTCTGGTTTCATTTACAGAGAGTGGAGCTGCCAAACATACAGGCCACAGGGATGAAGTGTTAATGGCAGGACGACTTTACACCCACTTCCTTGATTCAGCACACAACATAACAAAGACACCAGGATTCTCTGTCTGAATTACCTGCAGCTGTTCTCTGCTCAAGGAGCTTACATGACACTGGTGTAATGTTCAGCTCCGGACAATGCGCACCACCTTTGATTTGGATAACTCATTTGAAGTGGAGGGTGGGGGAGGTGGAGAGGGAGAAAAGATTAAATGGCCTTGTATAGCTTCAGGTGGTCAGACAGGTGCTGAGGAATGGATGTCATGGAGCGCTGTCACTGTCGTCGTGGAGCGTTGTCGAGCACATCCAAGAGCGGATAAAACAACGAGATGGGTATGTGATGCATCAAGGGAGAGGGTGCTAAGTTTCAGCGAGCCAGGGCTCCTTTCAGCTTCAGGCCGATGACTTGGTCGTAAATTCTCCAGCCAAGTGGTGAAGGGAGGGGAGAAGGAGTTTTGACTGCACCATGCCTGGCAGCCAGTCACACAATCACAAGAAGGGGTGTCGAAAATGAAACAGAACATAAATAACTCTGGAGATGTACATATGCACAGAGGAAGAGGTGATAGAGTGAAATAGCTAGCTAATGAGGGGGTTTGGAGAGGAGCTGGAACAAAATACACCCCCCCACAAGAATGTAACTTAAATAGACCCCTCTTTAAAATGCAAACATCAATGGTAGCTCGAAGAGTTTCCTTAGTGAGAGAAAATAAAGTATGTGTAAAGATATCAAAGCAGATAAAAGATAACAGTATGTTCCAAGAGGGCTCTGTATTTTATTTATTTTATTTTATTTAACCTTTTTTTAACTAGTCAGTTAAGAACAAATTCTTATTTACAATGACGGCCTACCCCGGCCAAACCCGGATGACGCTGGGCCAATTGTGCGCCGCCCAATCACAGACGGATGTGATAGAGCCTGGATTCGAACCAGGGACTGTAGTGACGCCTCTTGCACTGAGATGTGTGCCCACTCGGGAGACCGCTGCGCCACTCGGTAGACTAGAGCCATCTGATGAAGGTTTTGGTAGCCTGATGCCCATCTCTAATATAAATTGTGGCTTTTGGAGAAAAATCTGTTTTTCTACTTTGTATAGTATCTCTATTACTCGCCTCTTACGCTATACATAAATATAGTACATCTCACAAGTCTCATCTTAAATATCAAGTATTTTGGAAAAGATTGTGGCAAAGCCCTGTACTGCTTCCATACCGTATGGTGTCTTTAGCCAGGCTATACAACTGGGATGTATGAAAAAAATTCTCACAGAATTTTGCGCCTGTTGTCATTCATTGTCATGAGTCTTGTCCTGGAGGCAGAACTTACTGATTTCCCCTTAGATAGGCCAGCTGCAAAGTCAAAATTGGCTATATTGTAAAAATTCATTAAATCAAAAATGTGCTTTTTGGTCTTAATTTAGGTTAAGGGTTAAGCATTAGGGTACCAGTGTGACTAGCAGCACAACCCAAATAAATACAAATCAAATACAAGTGATTGGAGAAAAAGGGTTGATATGCTTCAACTTTGTATTTTACACTATACTGTACATACAGTAGGCCTACAAGTTTGTCATCATGAAAGAATGATGAGAACAGCAACTTAAAAAGATCTTGACAAATCATAAGTAGTTTAGGATGAGCCCATCACACATTAAAAAAACATCAACGCTTGGTGTACACACAGGTAATCCCTAAATGAAAGCGCTAAAGCTAACCTGTCAGCCAGTTCAGCCATTTCTGTTTGTATTCATGTTATAGATATTGGCCATGATGAGTGAATGTCGACACTCCACATCGCCCATGTCTTACCCATTAGAAACTCTTCAAATGCCAACCTTGGTGGAACAAAGATTTGTGGTGTAGTCAAAGAACATTTCCGCATAACCGCTAAACATTTCAATCCAGCAGACTATTACCCACTTAATATTCTGGTAATCATGGCCACTGTTCTGTTACAGTGGGAACCAGAGAGAGGATGTCACCTACGGAAACTGTATGTTACTATTCAAACTGACTGAGCTGTGGCATTAGCTTTTAATGCCAGAGTTTCTGGTGACTTCTGGTGAAATGCAGTTTTTAGCAGATCAGTGTAGCCTCCAGTAGCACCAATTTCAACACCGCCCTAGTCGGCATAATCACATGAGATGCATGGAATCCACTTCCTGCAGGTCAGAGTAGGGATATGTGGAGCACCAAAACTATCTATTTGCTACAATCGTGACAGACAAATACAAGACATTTGTCAATACCACAGACATGGAACACAGGAAATTGCAGAAATATGATGTTAACATATTAGAAAGTACATTCCCATGTAACATAGCATACATTCTGTAATTCTCATGTCTGTTGGTAGTGAAAGCAAAGTGTTACTATAATAAAATAATACACAAAGGAAGTTAAGATTAAGGTACAGAAAGCAGATAGAGGAAAGGCAGTGACATAGATAGTGTATAAAACTAAAGCCCGACCGATATATCGGTTCACCAATATTACTATATCGGTATCGGCCGATAACTCCACCGATAAACGATATTCAATAAATGGGATGAGAAAAGGGAATCTCATGATGATCTGAACCCTGCGGCCATTCTCATGATGTGTCATTAATGTATGAAATCAACATTTTAGCATAGTTATTAACCACCCCTTTTTTTTTACATTTTCACCTAAAATGACATACCCAAATCTAACTGCCTGTAACTCAGGCCTAGAAGCAAGGATATGCATTTTCTTGGTACCATTTGAAAGGAAACACTTTGAGGTTTGTGGAAATGGGAAATGAATGTAGGAGAATATAACACAATAGATCTGGTAAAAGATAATACAAAAAAAATGTTATTTTGTATTTTCTTGTACCATCATCTTTGAAATGCAAGAGAAAGGCCATAATGTTTTATTCCAGCCCAGTTGAAATTTAGATTTTGGCCACTAGATGGCAGCAGTGTATGTGCAAAGTTTTAGACTGATCCAATGACTCATTGCATTTCTGTAAAAAATGTTGTCTAGAGACTGCCTAATTTGTTTATTAATAACTTTTCATGTTCAAAACTGTGCAAAACTGTGCTCTCCTCAAACAATAGCATGGTATTATATCACTGTAATAGCTACTGTAAATTGTACAGTGCAGTTAGATTAACAAGAGTTTAAGCTTTCTGCCAATATCAGATATGTCTATGTCCTGAAAAGGTTTCTTGTTACTTACAACCTCATGCTAACTGCATTAGCAGTTTTAAGACAACTGCTCTTTTGGATGGAAATATATGAGAATTCAGTATGGAAAAATGACACTTTTTAATTTTCCCTGCTGTAAAACAGTATATTGTGCAGATATATCGGTATCGGTACGTTTCGCCCCCCCGAAAAAATCAAAATCAAACCCAAAAAATCACATCAGTCGAGCCCTATATAAAAGGTTAGGTAGAGAGAGAGAGACGTGAAGTCTAAACACAGTTTCCCTCTGTGATGTGTGGGTAGCAGAGTAAATGAAATGGTCAATCTTCTCTAAGTCATGCCTACCATACACATCCCCTGTCCTGCCCTGTCCTGGCCACCCCTGCCCTCTATGTGCAGGGCAACTCTTGTGGCTTAAATGTGGGCTCTAGGGTCTATCTCTGGGTCTCTGGAATGTCATTATGTGACTGTGACCCCCCGAAGGGATCACTTTAATGATCCTCAGTGCGAGAAAACCCTCCGTCTGCAATCCTGGTGTGAAAAGATCAAGGATGTTCAGACATTATATTGAGCAGTGCAATGGGAGGGAGGGGAAAGAAAAGGGGAAAGCCTTACAGAATGTTATTATTAAGACCGGTAAGGTTCCATAACAATGGCAGCGGCTGCCATACAGGCGGGTGTTAAAGACACCCCTAATGCCTGTGAGAATTATCTATGGCTAGTATAGTGACTTCGCCAGACAGAGATCTGTACCATGTGAAATGCAAGTTTATTTTCCGATTTGGCTAACCTCCATTCTGTACAGTAGATATTGGACTAGCCTACATCACTTGAGCAGGTGGATAAGGTTCCCTATTTGTGCCCCAGTTTGGGTTATATTGTGCTGTGGTTCCTTTGCCACAGTGATAGCTACAGTAGCTAGCTAACTGCTTGAATTGCAATCGATGTACGTCATCCGAGTGAGCTAACACTCAGTTGACACAAAAAGAGCCTGACACCTGACTGTCCAGCTCTACAAAACAAACCACTGGCATGACGTTATCCAGTCTAACCAGACGGTTGGGAGAGAGGTTCAAAGGAGGCTGGTAGTTCAAAGCAGTAAAGGAGATTCCTAATCTCCGCACATCATCAAAGAACATGTGATGACAAAGTCCCACAGTGCAGGGCTATTACCTGCGTTAAAACACAGGTCAGGACAGTTCCTCAAAGGAAAATTGGCCAAAACGCCAAGAGGCACAGGAGTCCTCAGGGGCACACACATGGACTGAGAAAGAAAGAGAGAGAGAGAGAGAGAGAGAAGGAGAGAGGGAGGTTAAAGAGGGAAGGAACAAACTCATTCACTCTGAAACGTTCAACCCACACACACCACCCTATAAACCTTCATTTGCCAGAATTGCTCGTTTTTATAGCTCCTGTTTGAAAATCTTCTACTGGGCTCCCGAGTGGCGCAGTGGTCTAAAGCACTGCATCTCAGTGCTAGAGGCATCACTACACACCCTGGTTCAATTCCAGGCTGTATCACAGTCCCAAACACGGCCGGCGCACAAACGGCCCAGCCTCGTCCGGGTTAGGGTTTGGCCGGGGTAGATAAGAATTTGTAAATAAGAATTTGTTCTTAACTGACTTGCCTAGTTAAATAAAGGTTAAAAAAAATAAAAAATACTGGGCAGTAGCTAATCATGAACAAGAAGCAACCTTTAGACAGGCCTGGCGTCTGGTGACTAATTATTATTGGTCACACCTGTGCACCCTAAATGCTTAATTATAGTCAAAACTTCCCAGGTTATGTCTCAGGTCATACATGTATACATAACACAAGATTTCAGATACACTATATATACAAAAGTATGTGGACACCCCTTCAAATTAGTGGATTCAGCTATTTCAGCCACACCTGTTGCTGACAGGTGTATAAACTTGAGCACACAGCCATGCAATCTCCATAGACAAACATTGGCAGTAGTATGGCCTTACTGAAGAGCTAAGTGACTTTCAACGTGGCACCTTCATAGGATGCCACCTTTCCAAGTCAGTTCGTTTATGCCCTGCTAGAGCTGCCCCAGTCAGCTGTAAGTGCAGTGGAAACGTCTAGGAGCAACAGCGGCTCAGCTGCGAAGTAGTAGGCCACACAAGCTCACAGAACGGGACCGACAAGTGCTGAAGCGCGTAACGCGTAAAAATCCTCTGGCCTCGGTTGCAACACTCACTACCGAGTTCCAAACTGCCTCTGGAAGCAACGTCAGCACAAGAACTGTTCGTCAGGAGTATCATGAAATGGGTTTCCATGGCTGAGCAGCCTCACACAGGCCTAAGATCACCATGTGCAATGCCAAGAGTCGGCTGGAGTGGTGTAAAGCTTGCCGCCATTGGACTCTGGAGCAGTGGAAACACATTCTCTGGAGTGATGAATCACGCTTCACCATCTGGCAGTCCAACAGACTAATCTGGGTTTGGCGGATGCCAGGAGAACACTACCTGCCCCAATGCATAGTGCCTACTGTAAAGTTTGGTGGAGGAGAATTGTCTGAGGCTGTTTTTCATGGTTTGGGCTAGGCCCCTTAGTTCCAGTGAAGGGAAATCTTAGCGCTACAGCATACAATGACATTCTAGATGATTCTGTGCTTCCAACTTTGTGGCAACAGTTTGGGGAAGGCCCTTTCCTGTTTCAGCATGACAATGCCCCCGTGCCCAAAGTGAGGCCCATACAGAAATGGTCTGTCGAGATCGGTGTGGCCTGCACAGAGCCCTGACCTCCACCCCATTGAACACATTTGGGATGATTGGAATGTACAGTAAATCCCCGCAGCAATGTTGAAAAGCCTTCCCAAAAGAGTGGAAGCTGTTATAGCAGCAAAGGGGTACAAACTCCATGACTTGCATCACCGCCAGGTATGGCAACTGCTCGGGAACCGA
Source organism: Salvelinus fontinalis (assembly GCF_029448725.1). Taxonomy (NCBI): domain Eukaryota; kingdom Metazoa; phylum Chordata; class Actinopteri; order Salmoniformes; family Salmonidae; genus Salvelinus; species Salvelinus fontinalis. The sequence goes on from NC_074665.1 coordinate 23,416,781, forward strand.
CCATAAGGCACTACAGAGGGTAGTGCGTACAGCCCAGTACATCACTGGGGCCAAGCTTCCTGCCATCCTGGACCTATATACTAGGTGTGTCAGACGAAGGCCAAGAAAATTGTCAAAGACTCCAGTCACCCAAGTCATAGCCTGTTCTCTCTGCTACCGCACGGCAAGCGGTACTGGAGCGCCAAGTCTAGGTCCAAATTGTTCCTTAACAGCTTCTACCTTCCAAGCCATAAGACTGCTGAACAGTTAATCAAATGGCCACCCAGACTATTTGCATTGACACCCCCCCACCTTTGATTTCACACTGCTGCTACTCAATGTTTATTATCTATGCATAGTCACTTTACCCCTACCTACATGTACAAATGATCTTGACTAACCTGTACCCCACACATTGACTCAGTACTGGTACCCCCCTGTATATAGCCTCCTTATTGTTATTTTATTGTGTAACATTTTTTTTGTTTTTTTTGCAATCTTTTTATTTAGTTAATTCATTTTCTTAAAACTGCATTGTTAGTTAAGGGCTTGTAAGTAAGCAGTTCACGGTAAGGTTGTTGTATTTGGCGAATGTGACAAATAACATTTGATTTGATGATTTTTTATTTTTTTTTACTTTGGAATGAGATGTTTGACAAGCAGGTGTCTACATACTTTTGGTCATGTAGTGTAATTCAATAAATGTTATGTTGAATCAGTGTTGTTTCCACGTCATTTCAACCCACAAATTATATGTGATGACTTTGAATCAACGTGAAAAAAAATTGTCATTTTTTTCACCCAAGTTTTAACCTTAATCAAATGACAAGGTGATATTTTTTGGTTGATTTCACATTGACAATTCAACCAAATGTAAATCAAAATGAATGGTCACTGTCTCACAATGCTAGGAGAGGTAAAGCCAGGGCAGTCACCGATTACTGCTGTTTCCTTTGGATGGTTCATACAAACACTTTGTAAACAGGCCATGCCGTTTTCAATCTGAACAGTTTCAGTTGTGTATGTGCTCTGACATACAGAGCGAGACTGAGAGCAAGCAAGAGAGAGAGAATGAGAGAAAGAAAGAAGGAAAGAAAGAAAGAGCTACTTCCACTATGACTGGCAGTGCTGCACTGAGTTAAACACAGTCAGTCAGAGTGTTCTGTCTGCTCCCCAGCGAACTGCAAGCTGCACGGCTCTCACACTCAGTGTCGCTTCCTGACAGGCAGGTTCACAAGTTTACACCCCAGCTCCCTGTTCTCCTCTGTTCTGACTGCAGGGGCTCCCTGTCCCAGCTTTGCACTCACTCTCAAAGTATTGAAGGAGGGAGAGCAAGAGCGAGGGAGAGAGGGATGAAGGGAGAGAGGGATGAAGGGTTTGAAGGAAGAAAAAAAAACAGGTTGGAAAATTTCAGGGGTCCTGTCATTTTTTATCTGATCAGCCCAGAGCTGTTGGACTACAAATCAAAAGTGTGCCAAAGAAAAACAGAACACAACAACACAGACAGGAGCTGTGCATTCCAGCCTCCGCCAGGAAAAGTCCCATCCTGGGGGCGAAGCCGACAACTTCCTGTGCCCCACTTACACTCTCTTCAGAGTGTCTTTGTCTCTCCTGTGGATTCTGTGGTTGGATTATAATTGAGATTCCGATGGCAATGTTTTGGTGTTCATCCTGAGTGCATGAGGCCTCATTTAGCACAGACCCCCAGGGTAAATCTAACAACTTCTGATGTCAACATAGAACTAGTATAAAGTTTGATAGCATTTCATTGTAGAGAGCATTCCTATAGACCGAACAGTCTGTGGACTTTATATGGTCTCTAACTATCTGGAGTCTGAGTTTCATCTTGGTGTGATTGATAAGACAACTATCGTATGCAAATGGAACTGCAAATGGGAATCAGGATTGCAAGGTGTCCCGGTATCCTTTCCAACTGTCCCGTTATCTGGTTTTAATGTCCATTCTAGAATGCCCTAGCCAATCAGAAACGAGTATTCAACAATGCTGTGGTATAAGATTAATTGAATTAATCGAATAAAAGTTTTTCACACATGCACAAGACTGATTAGCATTCATCAACAAATATCCCTATGCAAATGTGTGGTGGAGAAATCTTAAATGAATCCCACTTCTCTCCTACAAAACAGATCTTTCAGCAAGTCATAATCGACGGGTTACATTATGTGTAGTGGTGGTTGAGACTGAGTGTTCTACGCAAATAAACAAGGTACAGTCAGTCATCACATTGAAATTAAATTAAATGTGATATGAGTCAAAAGGTTGGTATATCAGCATCTGCCAAATTTTCAGCAGGCTGTTATCTGTTTTATGAAGTAGCCAGTCGACACACTCAACAAGCAGGATAATGCAGTGGCTGAGGCTACAACAAACCTAGTTATGGTACAGTAGTTTCACTGAACATTCAGTTGAATTAAGTGACGGTGGAGGTGGCCAATGGTGTGGTCAACGATTGAACAATTTTAGAGGCTCTTCTCTTGGCCGCAGAGACAAAATTTGCTGTATTACAGCTAATTTCCTGAAATTCTACACATTTTGCCATGGAGATACATGTTTTACCATTTTAAAGCTGGCTTCCTGCAATTCTACACATTTTGCCATGAGGCTGAGAGAACAGTTGCAGTTTTAAAGCTAATTTCCTGAAATTCTACACATTTTGCCATGGCTTATACCTGAGTGACTCAAACAACAAACTCAATGGGGGCCACATGCCATGACAAAAATACTCCTGAATGCATAGCTTTAATTTTTGTGATTGTGTCAAGGCTTTCTTCCTGGGATGAAGGAGAGGACCAAAATGCAGCGCAGTTAGTGTTCAACAGGTTTAATATAACGAACTGTGAACACTTACAACAATACAAAACAACAAACGTGAAAACAGAGACAGTCCTATCTGGTGCAGACCACAAACATAGAGACAGGAAACAACCACCCACAATCCCCAACACAAAACAAGCCATCTATATATGATTCTCAATCAGGGACAACGATTGACAGCTGCCTCTGATTGAGAACCATATTAGGCTGAACACAGAAACAGACAAACTAGACACACAACATAGAATTACCACCCAGCTCACGTCCTGACCAACACTAAACAAGCAAAACACATAAGAACTCTGGTCAGGACGTTACAGATTGTTTGGTCTCAAAGAATATCTTTAAAAAAATACATAGGTCCATTATAATAATAATAATAATATTTTGTGCGTTTCTTTGAGAAAAGAAAACAAGAGCACTAACATGTGACGTTCATAGGAGCACATCAAATTTGGTGTCAAATGAAAGCAAAGTCTACATGTTTGAGAAATTAAGGCATACAGTATATACATTACAACCATTTTCCATCTGACAAATTAGGAATAAGCAAAGGTTTTGGAAAAGGAACATCTATCAGAAAAAGTCTTAAAAGGCATTAGAAATACATCAAAACACATCAATATTTTTACATTTCTCTCATGAGGAGGTAGGACAATGAAAGTTCCCAGAAGTAACAAGTAAATGTAGACCTATCAATTAGTTATAGTGTTTTTACTGATAACAATTTGGTTTATGATTTATTAAGTCGGTAACAGAATGACCAAAAAAATCTGTAAAAGAATGACTACAACTGAATTGGCTACAATGGGAATTCATGCCACAAATGGGTCACCTGCCACTGTTCTCCCTTCCACTGGCATACTGTTAGGTTCAGCTCATAACCATTTTCTTTCTTTTTCTATCACTAGGTGGTCAAAGCAAGAGTGTGAAAACAGTCTGGACAACCCCTCCCTCTCACTCTCCCTGTCTCTCTTCTCACTCTCTCCAGTTAATGTCATTTCTCCCGGCTCTTACTGACACCTACCCATGAGCTCCCTTTCTTTCCATTCACTGTAACCAGCCCACTCACTCACTGAGCACCGAACGACACTGGACGTCCATGGACGTTGAAAAATAGTTGAGGTTGTGTCAGTCCAAATTTTAACCAATCTTAGACGTCTATTTCACAAGTTTGAACAGCACAGTACAGTAGAGTAAAGAAAAGTAGAGTGTAGGTCAGTACAATACAGTACTTTTGAAAGTCTCTGGAAAAGTTTTTAAAAGTTTGGTTATTAGCTACCTTTTGAAATTGTTTCCCGTGGCGCGGTTAGCCTCAGTTGCTGGGACCGCTATATCTGTCCAGGGATCCAGCCTCTGTTGCTGGGGCCGCTATATCTGTCCAGGGATCCTGCCAACCAAAAGTTTGAAGAGCTGCTGGGCGTAGCAGCTAGCCTAGCTGCTAACTAGCTATCCAGCTAGCAACGTTTACTTAAAAGCTTGAACACAGGCCCTAACGCGGTTAGCCCTTGTGGCTGGGACCGCGGATTATCCTGGGCTAGTGGCTGTCTAAATCCCTGCTGTTTGTTGCTGTTTAAATCTGCACTCAGTATTTGGACAAAGCTCTTGAAGCTACACTACATGACCAAAAGTACGTGGACACATGCTTGTTGAACATCTCATTCCAAAACCATGGGCATTAATATGGAGTTGGTCACCCCTTTGCTGCCTCAACAGCCTCCACTCTTCTGGGAAGGCTTTCCACTAAATGTTGGAACATTTCTTCTGGAACTTGCTTCAATTCAGCCACAAGAGCATTAGTGAGGTTGGGCACTGATGTTGGGCGATTAGGCCTGGCTCGCAGTCTGCGTTCCAATTCATCGTAAAGATGTTAGATGGGATTGACGTCAGGGCTCTCTGCAGGCCAGTCAAGTCTTTCATACAGATCTGGACAAACCATTTCTGTATGGACCTCACTTTGCATGGGGGCATTGTCATGATGAAACAGGAAAGGGCCTTCCCGTTTGCCACAAAATTGGAAGCACTGAATCATCTAGAAGGTCATTATATGCTGAGGGCAGGTAGCGTTTTCCTGGCATACGCCAAACCCAGATTAGTCCGTCGGACTACTAGATGGTGAAGCGTGATTCATCACTCCAGAGAACGCATTTCCACTGCTCCAGAGTCCAATGGTGGCGAGTTTTATACCACTCTAGCCGTTACTTGGCATTGCGCATGGTGATTTCATGAAGCTCCCGACGACCAGTTATTGTGCTGATGTTGCTTCCAGAGGTAGTTTGGAACTCGGTAGGGAGTGTTGCAAACAAGGACAGACGATTTTTACGCACTATGCGCTTCAGCACTTGGCGGTCCCGTTCTGTGAGCTTGTGGCCTACCACTTCGCAGCTGAGCTGCTGTTGCTCCTAGATGTTTCCACTTCGCAATAACAGCACTTACAGTTGGCCGGTTCCTCTAACAGGGCAGAAATTTGAAAAACTGACTTGTTGGAAAGGTGGCATCCTATGACGGTGCCACGTAGAAAGTCACTGTAAGGCAATTCAACTGCCAATGTTTGTATATGGAGATTGCATGGTTGTGTGCTCGATTTTATACACCTGTCAGCAAAGGGTGTGGCTGAAATAGCAGAATACACAAATTTGAAGTGGTGTCCACATACTTTTGTATATATTGTTTACTTTTGTATAAAATATCTAATAATGAAAGAGAAGAATCGCTGTTTAGAATTTTGACAAGTTAGTGTGGGAGAGGTGAAAAAACTATTGTTATCCATCAATAATAATAATAATAATAAGCCACCAGGCATAAAAACTATTGAGAATGATAGCAGACTGTATTGCCACCCCTATTTGCGTTATCTATTTGCGTCATCTTTAACAAAAGCCTAAAGGAGTGTATGTGTCTGTTCTTAGTAAACTGATGGAGAGGATTGTGTTTGACCAAATACAATGCAAATTTTCATAGAACAAGTTAACTACTGACTTTCAGCATGCGTATAGAAAAGGGCACAAAACATGTACTGCACTGACTGATGATTGACTAAAATAAATTGATAATATATTTGATAGTTGGAGCTGTTTTCTTAGATTTCAATGCAGCTTTTGAAGTTATTGATAATAAATTGTTATAAAAACAATCAACACATTGTTGGAGAGTTATTTAACTAATAGAACCCAGAGAGTATTATTCAATGGAAGCTTCTCTGTGGTGTCCCTCAGGGCAGTTTCCTTGGGCCTTTACTCTTCTCTATTTTTACAAATGATTTGCCACTGGTCTTACTCGAAGCTAGAATGACTATGTGTACGGATGACTCCACATGTCAGCACCCAAAGCCAGTGAGCTCACTGAAATGCTAAATAAGGAGTATCAAAATGGGTGATTATTAATAAACTGGTCTTAGATACATCTAAAACTAAAAGCATTGTATTTGGTTCAAAACGTGACCATTGAGCAAGTTGAGAAACCTAAACTCCTAGGTATATCATTGAATGGTCAATGATCATGGTCAAATCATATTGACAAAGTTGTTGTGAAGATGGGGAGGGGTATGTCTGTTATTAAAATACATGTTGTGTTTTTTACACAAAAATGAACTGTACTAGCACTGGTCTTGTCCCTTCTTGATTACTGTCCATTAAAATGGTCAAGTGCCGCAAAGAAAGAAAGCTGCAGCTGGCTCAAAACAGACACACACACAGACACGCTCTAACGCACACATTATTGTTGTTGTTGTATTGTTTGTATAATGTTTCAGTTGCATTGTTTGTATATCGTCGTATTTTAAATTTGTATGGCACTCCTTGTCTATCAGTGTATCAGTGTTTTGTTACTTTTCATGTTTTGTGTTTTTTGTGGACCCCAGGAAGAATAGCTGTTGCTTCTGCAAAACTAATGGAGATCCAAATAAACAAATAAACTGTACTGTACTGTACTGTGATGCCCAAACTTTTGAAACATAGACGTCTATGATTGGTACAGATTTGTCCGGTTCAGACCAACCAAATTTGGTATTGTTTGGAGACAGCTCATTAGAATAATAGCCGGTGAGTAGAATAATACCCAAACATGCAAAGGAGGCCATTACATTTTTCTACCTTTTGTGTACCTATTCCGGATACATCACTATGAAGAGAATGACATTCATAACTATGCATTTCAGTATAGTACAGATCAGGGACCCATAATTTAATTATGTTACCGTAATTCCGTTACCAGGTGTTAATCCACTTCACTTAATAACCAAAATAGATTTTTTCAAACTCAAGGTGTCATATCATAGCTGACACCCCATTATTTTCTTAATTTGGAGCATATACATGGAAAACGTGGTTGCATAAAACCTGAGGGAGATTTTGACAGAAATTCTGTTACCAAATTTGTTTCTGCACAGTACTTCCAGTAAATGTGTTTTTGTAAAATTCTCAGTGGAAATTGTTCAAAGTAGTCTTGTGCATAGAGTTGTATGGTTTGTTTAACTTTGCAATCAATGGTTTTTGTTTGGCATAATTTTAAAGTGAAAAATCTGAGTCTCAGCGTAATTCTGTTACTGTGGAATTGCCCTTTTCTACATACTTTATATCTGATTGTAGTCGTTTCAGTTTTAACTAAAAACGTTTTACAATCCCGTAAATTATGTTTATTTATTATTTATTTTATTTTTTACTCATTCGACTTACATTTCTATGCAGAAAAAGCACTGTACAGTAACTATGACAGGGTAGCCATGTGTGCACCTAAATGCATGGCATGATAGGAGTAAGGCCTTTGAGTACAAGTAGCAACAGAGCCATCCCCTCTATGCAAGCACACACCACCCTATTTTCCATGGAGCTTTGAACAGTGCCTGGGGAATGATGCATAGAGGGATGGATTGTGACAGGCTGGTTCTCTCTAATCCTTCTCTCCCTATCTGTTTAGCTCTCTCTTCCAGGCCCCATTATGGTCATAGTGCCATGGGCAAACGTTGCATTTTTGCCGATTGCAACTCAGTCAGAAGACATTAGCAAAGCGCGGGAAGAAAAGGAACAGCACGAGACTGTTTTACTGATATAGCGGCTGTCTGTCCAGCTGGTCTAGATAGTTCGTGTCGGTTTGCTCTTGCTGTGTTTTTGAAATATCACATAGTGGCGACTCTCCTTGATATGATATATGTTTGGTAAACCTTTACAAGATGAAGGTCTAAGGTGAAGGTCTAAATGTGGCGCCATGTTGGCGGAAGTTATGTTAACTCGTTGACAACTTGACTGACATTTTCTGCGCGTTAAAAACGTGTAGGCTATTTACATCAACAAGTAAACTTAAGAAATAATGGACCAAGCAACCACAAGTCTAGTTCCAGAAGTGTTCCTCATGATGAGGGCTCCAACAAAATGGTGAGTTCAGCAGTGACGTTAACAACACAAATATAAAGCTTTATTGGAAATTTACATTTACATTTACATTTAAGTCATTTAGCAGACGCTCTTATCCAGAGCGACTTACAAATTGGTGCATTCACCTTATGGCATCCGGTGGAACAGCCACTTTACAATAGTGCATCAGATCTTTTAAGGGGGGGGGGGGGGGGGGCAGAAGGATTGCTTTATCCTAGGTATTCCTTGAAGAGGTGGGGTTTCAGGTGTCTCCGGAAGGTGGTGATTGACTCCGCTGTCCTGGCGTCGTGAGGGAGTTTGTTCCACCATTGGGGGGCCAGAGCAGCGAACAGTTTTGACTGGGCTGAGCGGGAACTGTACTTCCTCAGTGGTAGGGAGGCGAGCAGGCCAGAGGTGGATGAACGCAGTGCCCTTGTTTGGGTGTAGGGCCTGATCAGAGCCTGAAGGTACTGAGGTGCCGTTCCCCTCACAGCTCCGTAGGCAAGCACCATGGTCTTGTAGCGGATGCGAGCTTCAACTGGAAGCCAGTGGAGAGAGCGGAGGAGCGGGGTGACGTGAGAGAACTTGGGAAGGTTGAACACCAGACGGGCTGCGGCGTTCTGGATGAGTTGTAGGGGTTTAATGGCACAGGCAGGGAGCCCAGCCAGCAGCGAGTTGCAGTAATCCAGACGGGAGATGACGAGTGCCTGGATTAGGACCTGCGCCGCTTCCTGTGTGAGGCAGGGTCGTACTCTGCGGATGTTGTAGAGCATGAACCTACAGGAACGGGCCACCGCCTTGATGTTGGTGGAGAACGACAGGGTGTTGTCCAGGATCACGCCAAGGTTCTTAGCGCTCTGGGAGGAGGACACAATGGAGTTGTCAACCGTGATGGCGAGATCATGGAACGGACAGTCCTTCCCCGGGAGGAAGAGCAGCTCCGTCTTGCCGAGGTTCAGCTTGAGGTGGTGATCCGTCATCCACACTGATATGTCTGCCAGACATGCAGAGATGCGATTCGCCACCTGGTCATCAGAAGGGGGAAAGGAGAAGATTAATTGTGTGTCGTCTGCATAGCAATGATAGGAGAGACCATGTGAGGTTATGACAGAGCCAAGTGACTTGGTGTATAGCGAGAATAGGAGAGGGCCTAGAACAGAGCCCTGGGGGACACCAGTGGTGAGAGCGCGTGGTGAGGAGACAGATTCTCGCCACGCCACCTGGTAGGAGCGACCTGTCAGGTAGGACGCAATCCAAGCGTGGGCCGCGCCGGAGATGCCCAACTCGGAGAGGGTGGAGAGGAGGATCTGATGGTTCACAGTATCGAAGGCAGCCGATAGGTCTAGAAGGATGAGAGCAGAGGAGAGAGAGTTAGCTTTAGCAGTGCGGAGCGCCTCCGTGATACAGAGAAGAGCAGTCTCAGTTGAGTGACTAGTCTTGAAACCTGACTGATTTGGATCAAGAAGGTCATTCTGAGAGAGATAGCAGGAGAGCTGGCCAAGGACGGCACGTTCAAGAGTTTTGGAGAGAAAAGAAAGAAGGGATACTGGTCTGTAGTTGTTGACATCGGAGGGATCGAGTGTAGGTTTTTTCAGAAGGGGTGCAACTCTCGCTCTCTTGAAGACGGAAGGGACGTAGCCAGCGGTCAAGGATGAGTTGATGAGCGAGGTGAGGTAAGGTAGAAGGTCTCCGGAAATGGTCTGGAGAAGAGAGGAGGGGATAGGGTCAAGCGGGCAGGTTGTTGGGCGGCCGGCCGTCACAAGACGCGAGATTTCATCTGGAGAGAGAGGGGAGAAAGAGGTCAAAGCACAGGGTTGGGCAGTGTGAGCAGAACCAGCGGTGTCGTTTGACTTAGCGAACGAGGATCGGATGTCGTCGACCTTCTTTTCAAAATGGTTGACGAAGTCGTCTGCAGAGAGGGAGGAGGGGGGGGGAGGGGGAGGAGGATTCAGGAGGGAGGAGAAGGTGGCAAAGAGCTTCCTAGGGTTAGAGGCAGATGCTTGGAATTTAGAGTGGTAGAAAGTGGCTTTAGCAGCAGAGACAGAAGAGGAAAATGTAGAGAGGAGGGAGTGAAAGGATGCCAGGTCCGCAGGGAGGCGAGTTTTCCTCCATTTCCGCTCGGCTGCCCGGAGCCCTGTTCTGTGAGCTCGCAATGAGTCGTCGAGCCACGGAGCGGGAGGGGAGGACCGAGCCGGCCTGGAGGATAGGGGACATAGAGAGTCAAAGGATGCAGAAAGGGAGGAGAGGAGGGTTGAGGAGGCAGAATCAGGAGATAGGTTGGAGAAGGTTTGGGCAGAGGGAAGAGATGATAGGATGGAAGAGGAGAGAGTAGCGGGGGAGAGAGAGCGGAGGTTGGGACGGCGCGATACCATCCGAGTAGGGGCAGTGTGGGAAGTGTTGGATGAGAGCGAGAGGGAGAAGGATACAAGGTAGTGGTCGGAGACTTGGAGGGGAGTTGCAATGAGGTTAGTGGAAGAACAGCATCTAGTAAAGATGAGGTCAAGCGTATTGCCTGCCTTGTGAGTAGGGGGGGAAGGTGAGAGGGTGAGGTCAAAAGAGGAGAGGAGTGGAAAGAAGGAGGCAGAGAGGAATGAGTCAAAGGTAGACATGGGGAGGTTAAAGTCACCCAGAACTGTGAGAGGTGAGCCGTCCTCAGGAAAGGAGCTTATCAAGGCATCAAGCTCATTGATGAACTCTCCAAGGGAACCTGGAGGGCGATAAATGATAAGGATGTTAAGCTTGAAAGGGCTGGTAACTGTGACAGCATGGAATTCAAAGGAGGCGATAGACAGATGGGTAAGGGGAGAAAGAGAGAATGACCACTTGGGAGAGATGAGGATCCCGGTGCCACCACCCCGCTGACCAGAAGGTCTCGGGGTGTGCGAGAACACGTGGGCAGACGAAGAGAGAGCAGTAGGAGTAGCAGTGTTATCTGTGGTGAGCCATGTTTCCGTCAGTGCCAGGAAGTCGAGGGACTGGAGGGACGCATAGGCTGAGATGAGCTCTGCCTTGTTGGCCGCAGATCGGCAGTTCCAGAGGCTACCGGAGACCTGGAACTCCACGTGGGTCGTGCGGGCTGGGACCACCAGGTTAGGGTGGGCGCGGCCACGCGGTGTGAAGCGTTTGTATGGTCTGTGCAGAGAGGAGAGAACAGGGATAGACAGACACATGGTTGACAGGCTACAGAAGAGGCTACGCTAATGCAAAGGAGATTAGAATGACAAGTGGGCTACACGTCTCGAATGTTCAGAAAGTTAAGCTTACGTTGCAAAAAATAAGAATAACATACAAGATCTTATTGACTAAAATGATATAGTGCTGCTGGCTGGTGAAGTAGCCTGGCTAGCAGTGGCTACGTTGTTGAAAGTGAAGCTGGCTAGGTAACCTCGACAATTTCACTAAATTTCTCTAAACTACACAATTATCATGGATACAAGGACAGGAAAGACAACTAGCTAACACTACGCTAATCAAGTCGTTCCGTTGAAATGTAAGTTTCTACAGTGCTGCTATTCGGTAGAAGTTGGCTAGCTAGCAGTGTTGGCTAGGTAGGAGGACGGCAGCGCGGCAGGCGAAAAATAGCTGGCTAGCTAACCGATAATTACTCAAAGCTACACAATTATCTTAGATAAAAAGATAGCAAAGAAAACTATGTAGCTAGCTAACACTACACAAGTCAAGTCGTTCCGTTGTAATGTAATCGTTTCTACAGTGCTGCTAATCGGTGGCTAGCTGGCTAGCTAGCAGGGTTGACTACGTTACGTTAGGGCGAGAATACCTGGCTAGCGAACCTCAGCGAACCTTGATAACTACACAATTATCACCGATACAAAGACGGCTATGTAGCCAGCTAAGTAGCTAGCTAAGATCGAACAAATACAAATCAAAGATAGCAAAGACAACTGTGTAGTCAGCCAACACTACACTGATCAAGTCGTTCCGTTGTAATGCACTCGTTTCTACAATGCTGCTATTCGGTGGGAAGCTGGCTAGCTAGCAGTGTTTGGCTACGTTGCGTTACGTTAGGGCGAAAATAGCTGGCTGGCGAACCTCAATAACTACACAATTATGTTTGATGCAAAGACGGCTATGTAGCTAGCTAAGATCAAACAAATCAAACCGTTGTACTGTAGTGAAAATGAAAATCAGACCGTTGTACTATAATGAAATGTAATGAAAAGTTTATACTACTATTCGGTAGACGGTGGACGTTTGCTAGCTGCTGGGCAGATAGCAGTGTGGACTACGATAGACGACGGAATACGATAATTACGCAATTATCTTTTATACACAGACGGCTAAGTAGCTAGCTAAGAAGAAATTGCTAAGGTTAGACAAATTAACCGTTGTACTATAATGAAATGTAATGAAAATGAAATGAAAATTTATACTACCTGCAGAGCGAATGCAAATGCGACCGCTCGCTCCAAACCGGATGTTGCTAAAACCGGAAATCCTAAATAATTCAAATGTGTCTGCTAATATAATGACTGAAGCAATTTAAAACAGCAACTACATAGTCACAGTGTCCTGTTCTTTTATAGGCCTATTACTGGATAGGTGGATGACAAACTGACAACAATATTGGTGAATTGAGATAGCTTGCCTAGTTATCCCCTTCACATGGCTACATTCAAATGATAGAGAATGGGATGAGTTGTAGCCTAGGCCTATTGAGGAAAAAAGTTGTCAACATGGTATAACATCACTGTCATATGGACATCATTTTCAGGAATATGCCCACTCACTTTACAAAGTAAGCCTATAGGCCTATCACAACTGATTGATTGCACATGTTACAGTTGACATTGGCTTTATACTATTGGAGAGATTAAGATGGCTACACATTTGAGGTAATTGTCCTTGACTGGTGTTGAGCTGAATGCATGACTGGAGGTTAAAGTGATGATAGGATAGGAGGCCTAGCTGGTCATGAACTTCAAACTGCTCCTACAGGCCACCAAGCTCAAGGCAATGAGATCAGGTGTCATGCTTAAAGTGGTTCAGAGGGTGGCAGAGTGTTTTTTGTGCCTCTGGGCATGGAGTACCTGGCTGTTATAAAGGGAAAGTCTGCTCTTAGACAGGTATGACATTTTGACCCCAGTGATGTAGACCTCCCACAGAGATAGCTGCAAAACATTCTAGCCACACATACTGATTGAATCAAAGGTTATTCAGCAGCAGTGGTGAAGCAAACCTTCATAGAAGACATATGGAGCAGAATCGCAACCTTCACAGAGGCTTTGCCCCTGTGAAAATAGCCTTGATAGATATGTCCTGAATTTCAACTGTTTTGCACTTTGTGGTGAAATCCCTTTGTCTCCTCTTCTTCGTGTCTGTGGTTTCCAGTGGCCCATATGCTCATGTCGAGTTGCTTTTGATACTGAGAAAACCCCCAACCAGCAGTACTAATCCCCCACAGGGCCAGAGGAGGCCCCACAGTCACAGACATGCCTAGGCATGCACCTGCCAAGCAGTTTCTGCTCCTCTGTCTACTCCCCTAGAGCGGATTCCCCCAGCATTCTGCCTCCCTCGGCCCATGCCCTGCTGCTTCTGTGCTCATCTCCAACTTGGTTGAGACACATCGCTCATGGCTTCCAAGAAGCGAGGCAAAGCCGACCGGCTCAGCGTGATATTACGCACAGCGCTGTGGGTGTGTGTGTGTGTGTGTGTGTGATATGCCTGGCTTCCTCTCAGATCTAAGACTGTCATTAGCACCTAGCCAAAGACACTCCTTGCTTTCATCTCGTCAGTCCATTACAGACCAAGTGAGGCTCATCCTTTACAAACAAAATAAAAGAGGACGCAGAGCCTCAGCGTGTAGTCTAATCACGCTAAGTCCACAAGAAAGCCCTTGTGCGGTTAAGTAATTGACTTCATCAGACATCCACACTTCATCGCCTCCGAAACTGGTGCGTCAGCAGCAATCGTACCAGAAGGAGGCAGGGCGAGCTGATTGGCTATGTGGTGCCAGGGATGGGCTCCACCACGGCAGGCAGCTCCATGCAGGGCCAGGGCATCAACTCAGGTCCGCCCCATAGCAGGTTGGGAGATTAATGGGCAGTAGCACAGCTGGCAGACTGTGTAATTACGCAATTTAGTCACTCAGTCATTCCAGACAGAGTGAAGTCAGCAACACTTGAACTCAGTGGCATTTCTGGGATTGGCAGATGAGTTTATAAGGTCTTCCCTCATGCCTGAGTAAACATGGCCTTAGAATATCGGATAACAGAAAAAGATGGATAGATAAAAAATGACCGCTCTCTAATTACCAGCACATAAATCAGAGGTCTACTTTTGTGCAAGGGAACATGAAATGTTATGGAACTATTTATTCAGTTGATATCATTGGGATATTGTTATTGGGCCGACAGATATTTATGAATACGAACACATATTTCAAGTGTGTGTTTTAAAATAACAAAACTCAGCATTGAAATGAGATAGAGGTCTGAAGCCTGGGTGAATGCAGGTGAAATGACTTTAGCTTTACCATATTTTAATCTTTTAAGATAGGACTGCTCACTGCAATAGACTTTGAACTAGTCACTTGTCTTCCCTCCATATTTTTTTAGTCCAGAAATTGCATGATCTTTCTGAACATTATTGGTAAGTTAGTACAAGATGAACATGTGGCAGGCCAGGCAGTGATGACTGTTGACAGTCTCGCATGTTCCATCAGCTTAGCTGCAGTACTAGCCATTCAGCCTGCTGTCTCAGTGCGTAAGCCCCATTGGCAAGCAGTGAAACCTGGGAGCCTGCTGTAACAATGCTCACCTGTATTCCAAAGGAGATCAAAAAGCAAAAGTGTGAAGAAGGCGGTGGTGGGGGGTTGTGGCTGGGAGAGAAAGCAAAGCGTACATGAGCTGTGAACTTTTCCCTTTGACTTCAATGGCTTGGCTTTTGTGTCGGGGTGGGTTGCAGCAGCGCGCTCATCTTTCAGAGTCAGTGGCTGCCGTGATAGAGTTGCGCCCAGCGGCTGGCCTGAGGTCTTCCCGAGTGGCGCTCTGATCTGATCAGCACCGATTGTTCCCCATGATTCTCTCTCTCTCTCCCTCTCTCTCTCACTCTCTTACACTCTTTTATACTCTCTCACACTCTAAAATGTCTGTGTATGCTGATGAAAAAATCCATACAATATCATGAAACAGATAAGGATCATGAATGCTGTCTCTTGAGAGAAGCTACTGCTAAATTATAGTACTGTCAATTTAGCTTACAGGACTTAATATCTGCATGCAATGCATTGTGGTGCATGGTGGATTGCGCCACTTCGCATAAGTAGGTAAGGGCATGTTTATAAAAGTGGCATACACTCGCAAATAAATAAACAATAAAACCTCAATCTCATAACTACTTTATGGCAAACATAGCATCTTCTTGAAGGTTCAGTTTTGTTTGAGCCTGTCATCACAGTAAGCATGTTAAAACATGGACATAGTAAACATCACCTTTTCCTCTCCTTCCCTTATCTAAGGAGAAAAAACAGGCAATTAAAGTTAATTACCTCGATGAAACTATAATGGTTTCTGGCATCCCTGGCTGATCTGGGCTGTCTCGTTGTGGTGATTAATCCATGTTTAGGCACATCTTTGCCAGCCCGCTGGTGAGGCACAGGGAGTTTTAGGAATGCCATATGTCCAATACGACACATGGCACACACTTAACTGCATACACACTCTTTCACACACACACACACACACACACACACACACACACACACACACACACACACACACACACACACACACACACACACACACACACACACACACACACACACACACACACACACACACACACACACACACACACACACACATCGCATATCATAAATTAGGCTAATAACAGAGAATTGAGCATGTGTGTTGTTTGTGTGTGTCTTATCTAGAGGAGAAACTAACAGACAGATTAGCGTGTTATCTTTTGGATCATCAGGATCTGCGGGGGCTAACAAGAGGGAGCACTTTGAAAAGTCAATACTAATAGGTCATATCCCTCTCTTGAAGAGGGGCTATTAGCTTCTGTAAGTGCAACTGCATTAAGCACTCATGCAGCCAATAAAACACTCAGTCAACCCAACCCCCACAGAAAAACAATAATCAACCCCACCTACTGCTAAAGCAACTCTGAGCACAGAATATATTAAAACCAATGGGACAAAAAGTTGTATTTTGTATATCGAGAGGCAATCTGCTTTCTTTCTTTGAACAATATGCCTCTGTGGAGGGCCTCACTGGCATATATAACCCTCCCTGCCATTGAGGCAGTGAGTTCAGGGAGGGCCCTCTATACTCAATGGCAGCAGATCCTATAGATGGCTTCTCGTTAGAACACTGAATGGAGATACAGAGAGACTGACAGACTGTGTAGGGTAGGCGCTTGACTAGACAGTAATATACTGTAGGTCTGGATGGGCAGGTACATGACACACTCCCCCGTCCTTCCCTCTCCCTATGTTGCAGGTCCCTAGCCTTGGGGCAGCAGTACTCGTCTCTGGGCTCCCAACCCATCCTGTGTGGCTCTATCCCCGGCCTGGTGCCCAAGCAGCTGCGCTTCTGTCGCAACTACATCGAGATCATGCCCAGTGTGGCCGAGGGCGTGAAGCTGGGCATCCAAGAGTGCCAGCACCAGTTTAGGGGGCGCCGCTGGAACTGCACCACCATCAAGGACAACCTGGCCATCTTCGGGCCCGTGCTGGACAAAGGTAGGCCTCCTACTGTAACAGGACTGTTTGTTTGAAGAATACAAATATACTCCTTCCTCTATACTGCCAGTGAGGTATTCATATGAGGGATGTAACTGAGATATCTTTGGGATATATGAATTACAGCCAAGTACCATATAAAACATACAAAAAACCGAATTGATGTACAACAACCATGGAATTTGACTCCTCAGTAAAAGATGAGCTAATCTGACTTCAACAGGGGATTGCAGGTTCTATGAGGAAACTACTTTTTCTCATAGGGGTGATAAAAACATTAAAGGGACATATCAGTGGAAAAAGTACCCAATTGTCATACTTGAGTAAAAGTAAAGATACCTTAATAGAAAAGGACTCAAGTAAAAGTGAAAGTCACCCAGTAAAATACTACTTGAGTAAAAGTCTAAAAGTATTTGGTTTTAAATATACTTAAGTATCAAAATTAAATGTAATTCCTAAAATATACAAAAGTATCAAAAGTAAAAGTATAAATCATTTCACGTTCCTTATATTAAGCAAACCAGACGGCACTATTTTCTTTAATTTACGGATAGCCTGGGGCACTCCAACACTCAGACATAATTTACAAAAACGCATTTGTGTTTTGTGAGTCTGCCAGATAAGAGGCAGTAGGGATGACCAGGGATGTTCTCTTTAAGTGTGTGAATTGAACAACTTTCCTGTAACAAGTACTTTTGAGTGCCAGGGAAAATGTATGGAGTAGAAAGTACATTATTTTCTTTAGGAATGTAAAAGTTGTCAAAAATATAAATAGTAAAGTACAGATAACCCCAAAACCCTACTTAAGTATTACTTTAAAGTATCTTTACTTAAGTACTTTACACTACTGCATATCAGTGAGAAAATGGGAAACAAGGTGTGTAAACAAATGTGAGGTAAGTACCGTAAACTGACATAGGGATAAAAGAACCCATTGCTCTGCTGCTGAGCACTGCCTGTTCCACATGCTTCTACTGACAAATGACCCGCAGGGTAATTACAGTAATATACACCTTTCCTTACTGCAGTGAGAAAGGAGCGCCGGTACAAGCACTGACAGATTATTTGCCGTCCATCCATCTCGCTACCTTCAACATCACATTTGTCTTTTGAGTCTGTGTGTCTTCTTCTGAGCTTCCCAACCTTGTTGATGTTTTCACACATGAAAGTTAGTTAGTTTTGTAAATCTCTCAAGATTAGCTCACACAATTACAGTTGATACACAGTTGTCACAGTTAATACACTGGAGATCATTTGCCAGGCTTTTCACAGTGAATACTAATCATCAACGGTCTTAAGACTGACTGGGTGCTTGAAACAATCTGATACAAAAGCACAGAACGCACTAAGAAAACAGAACCTGGGGTGCTCGGAGTAGGCCTTTAAATACCTAATGATGAAGATGGGTCTTTGTGTTGCGGAGTGAGGCTGCTGATTGGATATTAATTAGCCTGCGTGTCAGAGGGAAAGGGATCTGGGCAGGAATGGGCAGTGTGAACCTCCATCGCTCTCCTAAAAATACATTTTAAAAAAGGGAGCGGGAAGGCCAAATGAGATTACATGCAATAGAAAGGGGCTGGAGGGCTCAGCTCAACCCCTACTGTGCCTGAAGACCAGTGCGCGCCTCACACAGCCCGGCTCCCACGGACGCCCCATTCACACGCCCTTTTGACTCTGTCATGAAAACAGGCTGAAAGGGAATCTCCCAACCTACCCTAGGCCGGCATGTTGGGGTGAGGTGGAAGGAAGGCAGGGGGTGCTGGCGAGGGAGGGGGGGGCAGCCTGAGTCGGGAGTGACGGCATCTGGTTGACGAGGGTGGGTGTCCCAGACCAGGGTGGCTATACCATTCCCCTGCCACCTTAACCCCTATGGTGTTTATGGTGGTGGCTATAGGCGGAAAGTGGCGGTGGTGGTAGTGGAGGATGGGGTTTCAGGGTGGTGGCGGAGAGAGGGTGTTGGAGGGGGGGGGTTTAGGGATTGCCAACTCTGGGCAGAGCGGGGCTGCAGGGGCGCGAGTCGCTGGGCCCTTTGTGTGGGTAATCTAGTGTGACACAAGGGAAACAAAGGCGGATTGATGGGCCCAGCAGGTAGCAGAAGCAGCGCAGCCTTGGCTGACAGCCAGAGCTCCCGGGGCCCACAGCTCACAGGCCCCCGTTGTGGAGAGCCCAGCATGGCTTGCCAGGGCTAGCTGGGACTCCTGCTCGCCTCCCAACCAGAGGTGTGTGCAATCCAATCAAACAAACATTGAGGTTTTAGCACAAAAATTACGCTTTTAGTGCTGTTTACCTAGAATGAAGCACACTGGAAAACATTTTTGATTGTGGGCACTTTGGACAATGTCTTTAATCATGGTTTTGTGACCATATATTTACAAGATATATTACCTGATTGGATATTGTGTGAGACATGTTGTAATGTAGATAACATGGGTGATGTTTAATGTTACTTCAGTGACTGAATTACATTTCCACTTCCCAGGATTTCCCATCAGAGCAGCCATATGACCTCTCACCCTATTATGAACTGTGACTCTATTCCGCCATTCACCTAAAGGTTTCAATCAAACAAAGGTTTAAATGCAAAAAGTAACGTCATGAAAGGTTGAGCGCTAATTAACTTTATGAGCGCGTTAAATGTCCCCTAGCGACCGAAACAACAACTTTTTTCAAGTATGTTTCTCTCTGTTTAATGCAAATTAACACTACAAAGACTTGTAGATCGACTTACACTGTAGAATAACTAACTTCCCTGCAGGTGTTTAGTAGAGAACACTACTAACTGCAGTCAGTTTTAGAGGGGCTAGGCCTCCCTAGATGCTTTAACAGTGGCTCCATTGCAGAGTGGGCCCTCCCCATACCCTCTGTGTGTGTGTGTCCCTGCCGGTGTGTGTGCAGTGCGAGGTGGTGCAGTAGAGAAATGGGTAAGCCCTCAGCACACAGTAAGTGTGCTGCGATTGTGAAACAATGGTGTCTGGTTACATAATAAGTTGTTCCGTTCAAAGGAGGCGTAACTCCATCTCTCAGCACAAACATGGAGCAAAGCAGACGCACTGCTCAGTTTCTACCTAGAGGCCCTGTGGGCTCTGACAGGGGGAGGAGAGGGGGGGGTGACATTCCTGAAACACTTTCCAATGCAAAACAGCACACCTCAGGGATGACAGAAGGTCACTGAGATCTCACTGAGCGTTAGGCCCTACTGACACCAGCCACAATATGGCGATGCCACAGCTAGGGGACATGTCTCATGTAGCCATCTCTACGACGCTTTCCAAAATCGGTAGAATACACCACCTCCCCCCCAAAATTATTGATCACTGATTTATCGTTACCGCAAAAAATGGGTCAATTTTTTGCAATATGGATTTTTGTCCATATCGCCTAGCTCTGTGGTAGATGTTGAGATGATGAGAGTGAAGAGAATTTCACCCAGTGTTTTCTACACTGATCAGGGCCCAATGTTTTAAATCCTCTCAAGGACTTTTCTCCTGAAAAACATTATTCTTGCAGTACATTGTGTGTCAACCAAGTATTTATCGCTATGATATATGAATACCTGCTTGAAGGTGAAAAGCTGTGTTAATAGGTTTGTGCCCAAGGGTGTCATTTTCATTACCCCTGATGTATGGAAGTTGGCAGCAGTGAAGATTGCAGAAACTGTTTTGTTAAGAAGAATGGTACTAAAGATTAATTGATTGAATTTACTCTTTCCTTTTTCTCGCTAGCCACCAGAGAGTCAGCGTTCGTCCACGCCATCGCCTCTGCGGGCGTGGCGTTTGCTGTAACGCGGTCCTGCGCTGAGGGCACGTCCACAATGTGTGGCTGTGATTCCCACCACAAGGGTCCCCCGGGGGAGGGATGGAAGTGGGGCGGCTGCAGCGAGGACGCTGAGTTCGGGGTGCTGGTGTCCAGAGAGTTTGCCGATGCCAGAGAGAACCGGCCCGATGCACGCTCTGCTATGAACCGGCACAACAACGAGGCAGGACGCACGGTAAATAGGCCTACACTGGCCTACACTGAGGATTTACTAGAATGGATATATTGGTTATACATACTATACAACGTAAATATGTAATATAAATACACATACAGTTGAAGTTGGAAGTTTACATACACTTAGGTTGGAGTCATTAAAACTCGTTTTTCAACCCCTCCACACATTTCTTGTTAACAAACTATAGTTTTGGTAAGTCGGTTAGGACATCTACTTTGTGCATGACACAAGTCATTTTTCCAGCAATTGTTTACAGACAGATTATTTCACTTATAATTCACTGTATCACATTTATAGTGGGTCAGAAGTTTACATGCACTAAGTTGACTGCCTTTAAACAGTTTGGAAAATTCCAGAAAATTATGTCATGGCTTTAGAAGCTTCTGATAGGCTAATTGACATAATTTGAGTCAATTGGAGGTGTACCTGTGGATGTATTTCAAGGCCTAACTTCAAACTCAGTGCCTCGTTGCTTGACATCATGGTAAAATCAAAAGAAATCAGCCAAGACCTCAGAAAACATTTTGTAGACCTCCACAAGTCTGGTTCATCCTTGGGAGCAATTTCCAAACGCCTGAAGGTACCACGTTCATCTGTACAAACAATAATAAGCAAGTATAAACACCATGGGACCACGCAGCTGTCATACCACTCAGGAAGGAGACGCATTCTGTCTCCTAGAGATGAACATACTTTGGTGGGAAAAGTGCAAATCAATCCCAGATCAACAGCAAAGGACCTTTGGAGGAAACAGGTACAAAAGTATCTATATCCACAGTAAAACGAGTCCAATATCAACATAACCTGAAAGGCCGCTCAGCAAGGAAACCGCCATAAAAAAGCCAGTCTACGGTTTGCAACTGCGCATGGGGACAAAGATTGTACTTTTTGGAGAAATGTCCACTGGTCTGATGAAACAAAAATATAACTCTTTGGCAACAATGACCATTGTTATGTTTGGAGGAAAAAGGGGGAGGCTTGCAAGCTGAAGAACACCATCCCAACCGTGAAGCACGGGGGTGGCCACATCATGTTGTGGGGGTGCTTTACTGCAGGAGCGACTGGTGCACTTCACAAAATAGATAGCATCATGAGGATGGAAAATTATGTGGATATATTGAAGCAACATCTCAAGACATCAGTCAGGAAGTTGAAGCTTGGTTGCAAATGGGCCTTCCAAATGGACAATGACCTCAAGCATACTTCCAAAGTTGTGGAAAAATGGCTTAAGGACAACAAAGTCAAGTTATTGGAGTGGCCATCACAAAGCCCTGACCTCAATCCTATAGAAATCTTGTGGGCAGAATTAAAAAAGCGTGTGCAAGCAAGGAGGCTTACAAACCTGACTCAGTTACACCAGCTCTGTCAGGAGGAATGGGCCAAAATTCACAAATTATTGTGGGAAGCTTGTGGAAGGCTTCCCGAAATGTTTGACCCATGTTAAAGGCAATGCTACCAAATACTAATTGAGTGTATGTAATGTGGCCTGCTGGAGGTAATTTTGCAGGGCTCTGGCAGTGCACCTCCTTGCACAAAGGCGGAGGTAGTGGTCCTGCTGCTGGGTTGTTGCCCTCCTACGGCCTCCTCCACGTCTCCTGATGTACTGGCCTGTCTCCTGATAGCGCCTCCATGCTCTGGACACTACGCTGACAGACACAGCAAACCTTTTTGCCACAGCTCGCATTGATGTGCCTTCCTGGATGAACTGCACTACCTGAGCCACTTGTGTGGGTTGTAGACTCCGTCTCATGCTATCACTAGAGTGAAAGCACCGCCAGCATTCAAAAGTGACCAAAACATCAGCCAGGAAGCATAGGAACTGAGAAGTGGTCTGTGGTCACCACCTGCAGAACCACTCCTTTATTGGGGGCGTCTTGCTAATTGCCTATAATTACCACCTTTTGTCTATTCCATTTGCACAACAGCATGTGAAATTTATTGTCAAACAGTGTTGCTTCCTAAGTGGACAGTTTGATTTCACAGAAGTGTGATTGACTTGGAGTTACATTGTGTTGTTTAAGTGTTCCCTTTATTTTTTTGAGCAGTGTACTTTAGTACACATCACTACATAATGATACTGGACACACCCAGCCTTGTAGCTGAAGAAAGGTAAAAAGCACAGTAGTAAAAAGACAATGAACAAAGATCTACTTGTTTGGCAATAGGATGGAATTATCCACAGTAAATATTACAGTACCAGATTACTAATTCTGTGACAGGAAAGATTTCGGTATTTGACTTAAATTCAGTCCACATTTCTGTGAGTTTCCGCCTGAAAAGTAGCACTTAATCTTGAAAGACTGGGTAATTATCTGATGTAAAAAAGTTGCCCCTGCCTTTCATGCCTCAAATCCCATCCGAAATTCCCTGACAGACAAATAACCTGAGTTAGTTGAGAGGGAAGAGAAGGGAATCAGCCTGGACTTAAACCATCACTCATTGCTGTCATTGCTCAGTGAAATATCTGGCGAGCTACTCCTCACCAGCACGCTGAGGGGCAATTGGAGAGACCACACGGCAACAAGGCAGCCTTTTGATCTGACTAGACAGGAGCAGGGAGACCACAGGAGCCGCAAAACGGCAGGCAGCCCTGTCATAACCCCTCTCCCTCTCTCCATCACCCTGATCCCAGTCGCCCCACCTGGCACTCTCACACTTCATTGTTTCCCCCCAGGGCCCCTGGGAGATGCCAGGGGCCAGACGAGCCCAGGACATGATGTCAGAACTAAGAACCCCTCCACCCCTCAGCGCCCCCACTCCCCTCTCGCCCAAAGGTGCCACAAACACCTGCCTTCCGCCGCAGCTGGGGGAATTCTGCAGCTAAATGTAGCCAGAGAATTAAAGCTAAGCAAATCTAAACAAAGGCAAAGAGAGCCGGTGGCGTTGCTCAGGTGAGTGCAGTGACTTCTGAGGGAATTAGCTGCTGCACACTGCAAAGGCCTGCCTCTGTTTCACAGCTGCCTGATCCACACCTGAAGAATCAGCCAAGTAGCATGTTGTTCTCAACCTACAAGTCGGTAGTCACTAGCCAGGTTATTGGTAAGAGTAGTTAATCAAACGGACTTTCCGGTAGTAGACTGACAAGCTACCAATCGATATCACATTTACACTGTGCTGAAAGAAAACATGAGTATTCTATCAGTTTCTGAACTGTTTCCTTCTCCCTCTTTCTCTTTTTTTCCCAGACCATCCTGGACCACATGCACCTTCGCTGTAAATGCCATGGCCTGTCTGGCAGCTGCGAGGTGAAAACGTGCTGGTGGGCACAGCCCGACTTCCGCATGCTGGGTGACTACCTGAAAGACAAGTATGACAGCGCCTCGGAGATGGTGGTGGAGAAGCACCGCGAGTCGCGCGGCTGGGTGGAGACGCTGCGCGCCAAGTATGCCTTCTTCAAACACCCCACGGAGCGTGACATGGTCTACTACGAGGGCTCGCCCAACTTCTGCGAGCCCAACCAGGAGACGGGCTCGTTCGGCACCCGCGACCGTGCCTGCAACGTGTCCTCGCACGGCATCGAGGGCTGCGACCTGCTCTGCTGCGGCAGGGGCCACAACACCCGGACTGAGAAGCGAAAGGAGAAGTGCCACTGTATCTTCCACTGGTGCTGCTACGTCAGCTGCCAGGAGTGTGTGCGTGTCTACGACGTACACACATGCAAGTGAAAGCCTGTGTGCTCACTCGGACAGACGGACAGAATGATGGACCACAGCGCCCATCGCAGACACACAAACACACACACTGCAGTCCTTGTGAATATATACAGACAGACAGACAGGCACCAATGAGAAATGGCACTTTGTACTGGAACTCTATTCTTCTGCACCCTTGTAATAAAAAAAAACATATCCTTCTTCCAAGTCCTGCATCCTCCTCCTCTATTTGAGTAGGTAGTTCCACTAACGGACATATGGGAGGGCCCATTTCCTTTGGAACAAGCTGTCAGTTTGACCTGTTCGCATTCCTGCACCATTGGGCCATGACCCCTTCTTTATTTATTTCCCCCACACACGGCTGTACAGTAACCGATGACTTTCCAGACCGTTGCTATCGAATTGACATATTTTTAACTAACACCTGATTCCACCAGTCAATCACCTGGCTGATCGACTATTGAGAACTAAACCAACTCTCCAACAGTACTAAACACACAGCGACAGCCCAGGAACCTACCATTTTAACTACTGAACCCACAGAGTGGCTGTTACTGGACCCTTCCCTCCTAAACTAAACTACTGAGCTGATGAAATCTCCTCTTTCCCAACCCCTGCACACTGTACTGATACTGAACTACAGCTGTCGCCTGGCTGGGATGCCTGATGCCTGGAAGATATGCTAGAGCCTGATTTTATAGCCCCACATTTCTGAAATATTAGCAATGGGCCAGGACTGGAGGTGGTATGCAGGAGGGGACATGTGCAGGAAACAAACACGCTCGTTTCCACTAACGAACATTTCTGCACGTATGCACTATTCAGCTGAACAAGAACTGTCTAGAGGTGGTTAAAACGTTGGCTATTGCTATTTATGAGAGAAAATGCATTCTTGTCTTAACCAGTTACGTTCTAACATACAGCAACACAACTGAGGTTGTTCATCTCATTCAGATCAGATACATTTTGCTTTAATTTCCCATTGAGTATGAAACAGACAGATTTACAGTATTTGAGGAAATTATAATGAATTATAAACTGGGTGGTTTGTAGCCCTGAATGCTGATTGGCTGAAAGCCATGGTATATCAGACCGTATAGCACGGGTACGACGAAACACGTCATTTTACTGCTCTAATTATGTTAGTAACCAGTTTATAATAGCAATAAGTAACCTCTGGGGTTTGTGATATACCTCTGGGGTTTGCCAATATACCACGGCTAAGGGCTGTGTCCAGGCACTCCGCGTTGCGTCGTAGTTAAGAACAGCCATTAGCCACGGTATATTAGCCATATACCACACCCCTCGGGCCTCATTGCTTAAATGTCATATAGAACAAAACATTCACCACAAACAGGTAGAGTTCAGGTATAAGAGACTTTATTGGATTCATTCGTCATCAGTTTATTTTGCACTTGCAATAGGCCTAATGCTAATGAATTATTCTACTCATAGCAGTCATACTACGACAATGAGATCATTTATCCAACACACTGACAGTCCATTTCATTATGTTCCTCATAGTACTGTGAAGTCCTTGTCTAAGCTAAACCCTTCTCTCACCAGTGAAATGTGATGACAAGTGGAGACCAGAGGGGAGAGAGCAGAAAGTGTCCTAATAGTCTTCAATAGGCCTCTTTCCTCATCTCCTTCCCTGGATTGCCACTGATGTGAAATGTCTTGACAATAGAAGCAATATGGTGGAATTCTGTAAAGAGATTTGAAGTATCTGTGGGAAACAAATTAAGGAGACGAGGGTAGGGGGGGTTACTTAGTGTTTTGGGACACAGCCAATGTGAGTGAAGGTGAGTGTGTGTTTGTGCTGCTTCCAGTGACGGGTGTTAGGGTTAGAGGGATGGCATGCTGGCTTCACAACAGTGGAACAACCTGTGAGAGGTTTCCAAACAACATGTTCTGACAGTCCTACGTGCTTCCTATTCATTATATTTAACAACAAAAATACAACTTACCTAGGTAGTGTAGACTCCTCCCTTTGTGACATAGCTTAGTATCTGCGTCACCCTCTAAAAGGCTCTCCCTACCCGGGCCCTTTCTGTGTTCAGTTCCTTCCTTTCCTCACCGCTACATCCAAAGTTTTGTACAAAGGTTTAAAAGTTAATAATTCCCTTTTTATTTTATAATCTGAAAATGTTATGTTTTTATAAATATAATTTATTATACAATGTATATATCTGTATGACTGAACTAAGATTATATATTTGAAGAACAAATGACTGGCTCATGCTTTTGCTTCTTAGACAGAGGTACCTTTCTAATCATTGCCGTTTGTGAGCATCGATTCCTCTACGTTTCCTTACCAAATCATGTATATGGGCATTGCACATAACACTACTGAACTATTTTCTTACATGGCAAGCTGTGATGGTGTTCCCAACTGTGATACAGTTATCCATCGTACAATCCTTTCAATACTATAAATCAGAATGTCTCAATCTGCTCTAGGACACATCTGTGAAATGTCTAATTTGTCTCGGTCAAGCTAATTTCCCCCTGATAATAGGTGAATGACAAGTAAATTACCACTGCATCTGCAGCATCAATCAATAATACACATATTTATAAAACATTTCAGAAGAGTACTGTACGAAATCTTCATTAATACAATTGTAACTTGCCATTAAAATGTTTCTTACAGCATCCAAGACTTCATTACAAATAGATTTTGGACAAAAAGCACACTGGTCACTGCAAATAATGTATAGATCTGGTAAATATACATATATACACTCAGTGGCTGATTTATTAGGTACATTACCCATTCACAAAAACGGTTAGCTCCTACAGGCACGTGGCCAAGCTTGCTATATAAAAGCAGGCAGACAGG
Organism: Salvelinus fontinalis; assembly: GCF_029448725.1. Lineage (NCBI taxonomy): Eukaryota > Metazoa > Chordata > Actinopteri > Salmoniformes > Salmonidae > Salvelinus > Salvelinus fontinalis. Next base: position 23,444,139 of record NC_074665.1, read on the forward strand.
CATCGAGGCATTCAGTTACTGTTCCATTTTACATTAGAATGGGCAAGACGAGTGACCTAAGTGACTTTGATGAAAGGTCGAAGGAGAATGGCAAGAATCGTGCAAGCTAACAGGCGGGTTCATGGCCCCATCATGCTTGGTGTCAACGGTACAGGCTGGTGGTGGGGGTGTGATGGTGTGGGGCATGTCTTCCTGGCAAACATTAGGTCCCTTGATAGCAATTGAGCTATGTTTCCATGCCCCAAAGAATTCAGGCAGTTCTGGAGGCAAAGGGGGGGGTCCGACCCGGCACTAGATGGGTGTACCTAATAAACGGGCACTTGACTTGTGTTTATCTGGAGAGAAAAAAATAGCTGCATACTGTAGCTACTGTCTGTAAATGGAAGTTTGTTAGGCATGCACACAGATGGGGTGAGAGGTGGTGCAATAGTGTCTAATATTGACATTATCCTTCTATTTTAGGGGGCAAACACTCAAGAGTACCACAGTATGAGTCATAATACGAACGACCCAGTACATCACTGAGGCCAAGCTTCCTGCCATCCAGGACCTCTATACCAGGCAGTGTCAGAGGATGGCCCTAAAAATTGTGAAAGACTCCAGCCACCCTAGTCATAGACTGTTCTCTCTGCTACCACACGGCAAGCGATACCGGAGCGCCAACTCTAGGTCTAAGAGGCTTCTAAACAGCTTCTACCCCCAAGCCATGAGACTCCTGAACACCTAATCAAGTGGCTACCCAGATTATTTATTCTTTAATTACTTGTTACTTTTATTTCTTATTCTTATCCGTATTCTTAAAAACGGCATTGTTGGTTAGGGGCTCGTAAGCAAGCATTTCACCGTAAGGTCTACACCTGTTGCATTTGGCACATGTGACTAATACAATTTGATACCCATAAAACCTAGAGGTCAAACGGAAATGGTTCCAATAATTATTAATTTTAGAAACACTTAAAATAAGGGGTGTGCTTCGTGTAGGCTTACCCTGGCGTGACGTTTTGATAATTGTGACTTTCATCAATATATTTGCCTGTATTTACCCCCCCAAAATGAAATGCCATTTAGCAGCTAATGTGGCTATCTTGAAGAACTAAAAGTGCCATGATGATCTGGACGAGACTGCCAAATTGAGGCAAAGGTAAGAATCTCTGGATTAACTATATGTTAGCTAAATGTATACCGAACAAAAATATAAATGCAACATGCAACAATTAACGATTTTACTGAGTTACAATTTAAATAAATTCATCAGGCCCTAATGTATGGATTTCACAACTGCACATAGGCCCACCCACTTGGAAGCAAGGCCCAGACAATTTCCCCACAAAAGGGATTTATTACAGACAGAAATACTCCTCAGCTGTCTGGGTGGCTGGTCTCAGACGATCCCCCAGGTGAAGAAGCTGGATGTGGAGGTCCTGGCCTGGCGTGGTTACGATGTGGTCTGCGGTTGTGAGGCCAGTTGGGTGTACTGCCAAATTCTCTAAAACGACATTGATGAACATTCAATTCCCTGGCAACCGCTCTGGTGGACATTCCTGAAGTCAGCATGTCAATTGCACGCTCCCTCAAAACTTGAGATATCTGTGGCATTGTGTTGTGACAAAACTTAAGATTTTAGATTGGCCATTTATTGTACCCAGCACAGAAATAAGCTTTTTGTGCATATGGAACATTTCTGTGACCTTTTATTTCAGCTCATGAAACATGGGACCAAACACTTACATTTCTTTAAATGGACAATTCTGTAAACTGTCTTATGGACGTTGACCCAATACCGGTTAACAAACGCACGTGCTAGAGATGACGAGCAGGAGCTTGCAGGGATTTGTAGTTTTGCGTGATGTCTACTTTGATGCTAATTAGCATTTTTGAATCAGAGAGTAAAAAGAGCCAAATATATTGAGATTAACATGTTTATCAAAACGTCACACCAGGGTAAGCCTACACAAAACACAGTCCTTATTTTAAGTGTTTATAAAAATGCAAAGGCATGCCAGAGGGTCTCATAGAGAACAGCAACATGCAGAAAGAAAAAAAAACTGTCAACAGTATCATCAGGCGTACGTATATGTGTGTTCGCACATGTGTGTCTGTGTGAGTGGTTGGGGAGAGGTTTCCTTCTAAAATTGGTCTGAGTCTGAAAATGAATCACTTTTTCCAGATACTAGCTAATCAATATTAGTAACATTATTATTTATTCATAACAATTATTCACAAAACAGACTGCTGTGATACTTTGGTCCTATTAGGTGTTGTGTGAGTAGAGTTAAGAGTAAGGCTTGGAACCATCATTTCCTGGAATGATTATAAAATCTAAGCACATAATATATTAGAGCACACACAATATATGCTGCAATTAATCAGTTTCACCATTATGTTGTGCATATTCAGCATATGATGCATTTATAGAGAAGTTTGACTGGTCAGTTATGCATACAATATGAAAATTGCTTTGTCAAATGCATCAAAATCAAATAGGTCATCATATACACTGAGAGTACAAAATATTATAAACACCTGCTCTTTCCATGACAGACTGGCCAGGTGAAAGCTAGGATCCCTCAAAATCAATGTAGATGAAGGGGAGGCAACAGGTTAAAGAAGGATTTGGGACAGCCTTGAGACAGACATTTGAGATATGGATTGTGTAGGTGTGCCATTCAGAGGGTGAATGGGCAAGACAAAATATTTAAGTGCCTTTAGACGGGGTATGGTAGTAGTGTGTCAAGAACTGCAACGTTGCTGTTTTGTTGTTGTTATTGCTCAACAGTTTCCCATGTGTATCAAGAAAGGTCATCCACCCAAAGGACAGCCAGCAAACTTGACAACAGTGGGAAGCATTGGAGTCAACATGGGCCAGCATCCCTGTGGAACGCTTTCGACACCTTGTTGAGTCCATGCGCCAATGAATTTAGGCTGTTCTGAGGGCAAAAGGAAGTGCAACTCAATATTAAGAAGGTGTTCCTAATGGTTCATACACTCAGTGTACATGGTTTTGCATACACTTTTCTCGTCTCATGTTTAGTTATAAACATACATTTGATTTTTATACATAAAATCCCCTGGAGTGCTAGCAGCACAAATCACAACAATTTGGATGCATCTCAAATGGCACACTGTTCCTTATACAGTGCACTTCTTTTGACCAGGGCCCATAGACATCTGGTCAAAACCTAGTGCACTATATAGGGAATAGAGTGTCATTTGAATCACAACACTTTACCTTCAGAAATAACAATTACAGAATTAGTTTACACACAGAGAAATAGTGCTGATGAGGAAGGAGGACGATGCTGGTCGGTCGAGTTGCCATGGAAACACACGGTACAGCGATTACGCGGCGAGCGTTTGCGATGGCCAGATTAGGCGGAGATATAAAATCTCTCGCTCACTCCATCTTGCCGGGCCGCATCCGGGCTTCCACTCCTCGCCCACTGAGGGTAAAAGACAGAATAAAAAAAGTGAGAGGAGTTAGAAGAGCAGGAAGGAAGAGAAAGAGGAAGAATCTGCTCATTTTGTTCCAAAACCTACTCTAACACGCCCCTACTCTACCCTCTGTTCAAGCACTTACTGTGAGAGGCAGCTACTGCTGGGCAATGCAGCTCCACCATGGGCTTAGATGGCTATGTGCTTGTTAGAACCCAGCCTTTGGGGAAGGAAGGAAATGTACATGGATTAAACAGTCAACCAACTACACAAGAATTAGGTGGTGTGAGATTGGGGACAGAACAGAATAGTGCTCTACTTACGCTCCCTGTTCTCTCAGCAGGGTCAAGAACTTACTAACTCTGTATTCAGGATCCATCTGGAAGACACACACGTTAGCTCTCTGTGCATATGTCCATATACTGGCCTACATTGTTTACATAGCCTCCTTTCCTATAAACGTGTTGAAAAGTACAGGCCCGGGGCCAGCACAGCAATCGTTCACGCAGGGCTGTCTGTAATTGGCTGGGAAGGTGTGAGTGAGTGGCTCACAGAAACAATGTTACGTAACAATGCAGATATGTGGTAGTATTCAACTATGGTCATCTTCTCCATTTATGATGGAGATATAGACTCAGTGGACAGTTTATTAGGTACACCCCCCTGTTCACGAACATTTTTCACGTGGCTGTGGCTTGCTATATAAAGCAGGCAGACAGGAATCGAGGCATTCAGTTTTGCCCATACAGTTATAAATGGGCAAAGCGAGTGACCTAAGCGACTGAGCGTGGTATTATCGTCAGTGCCAGCCATGCCAGATCCAGTATTTCAGAAACGGTCGGCCGCCTGGGCTTTTCACGCACGACAGTGTCTAGGGTTTACCGAGAATGGTGCGACAAACAAAACACATCCAGTCAGCGGCAGTCCTGTGGGTGTGCGCGTGGGCAACCTTTATTAAACTAGGCAAGCCAGTTCAGAACAAATTCTTATTTAAAATGACGGCCTACCACGGCCAAACCCGGGCGACGCTGGGCCAATTGTGCGCCGCCCTATGGGACTCCCAATCACGGCCGGATGTGATACAGCATAGATTGTAGCGACGCCTCTTGCACTGAGATGCAGTGCCTTAGACCCCTGCGCCACTCGGGAGGGTGAAAACAGCTCATTGATGAAAGAGGTCGAAGGAGAGTGGCAAGAATTGTGCAAGCTAACAGGCAAATAACGGTGCGGTACAACAGTGGTGTGCAGAACGGCATCTCGGAACACACAACTCGTCGGTCCTTGTCACGGATTGGCTATTGCAGCAGACGACCACACCAGGTTCCAATCCCGTCAGCTAAAAACAGAGGGTACGCGATCACCAACACTTGACAATTGAAAAGTGACGAAGCATCCCCTGGAATCCCAGTTCCTGCTACGTCATGCTGATGGCAGAGTCATGATTTGGCGTACTCCTGCCTGGTGTCAACGGTACAGGCTGGTGGAAGTGGTGTAATGGTGTGGGGAATGTTTTCCTGGCACACGTTAGGTCCCTTGTTACCAACTGAGCAACGTTTCCATACAACAAAGAATTCAGGCTGTTCTGGAAGGGGGTACGACCCGGTACTAGATGGGTGTACCTAATAAACAGGCCACTGAGTGTATATGATTGATTTGGACTGAACACGATTAACTGTGTTACATAAAAGATGTGGAATTTCAGACATGACCTCGAGTTCATGCTTTTCTATTGAGGAAACGGGATTTGAAGATGTGTGTGTATCGTGTGTGTGTTTGTGTCACGTCGGCGGAGCAGGGCGTCTGTGCGCAGCATGTCTCGGCAGACACTCGTTCATACTTCTCCTGGATGGAGGGAGGGTGCTGTGCGTGTGTGTCGGTGTGCCAACTCAACATGGCTGCATTAGTGCATACCACAGCAATTAGGCTACACGGCATTCAGCAGCCACATGGACAAGCGACCAGAGACCATACAACCAAGCACACCGCAGCCACATACCGTAAACTACACATACAGTAGTAACACTTGCATTGGATTTTTACATCCTGGTCCTTGGGAACCACATCATGATTCAACCAATTCAACTCATCTTCCAGCCCTTGATTAGTTGAATCGGGTGTGTTAGCGCTGGGCAATAACAAAAACATGCACCCCTCTATGGGGTTGTTTCTGGACGGGGCCTAAGAGAGTAACAACCCTCACAACAGTAGATAAGACGTTTCCATGGTGCGATGTGGTCTTTATGTGGGGTATCCCTCCACTAGTCAGAGCATGTGAACACATAAGACAGGGAAGTATGCGGAGAATGATCGGGAACTATAGCGATGACATTTTTGGGGCTCACCACAAAAATCACTGTTGAATCCAAACTGGTTTTAATGAAAGGTCGTAATTAACAGCAGGTTGTTTTGACTGAAACCAGATGAGATTCCATCTGTGACTCCCTAGACTGTGGTTGTCTCGGCCGGGGTTCTCCAACTCACACTCTGGGAGAGCTAAAGGGTGTGTGTAGGCTTTTGTTCCAGCCCAGCAGTAACACATCTTAACCCGCTAATCGTGGTGCAGATTGAAGAAGGCCACGGGTTAGGTGATTATTTGATGGTTAGTGCTGGGTTGGAATAAAAACGTGTCGACCAAACCGGGCCTTTGTCTCTCTCACCTGCACAGCCATCTCAATGACCATCGTCAGCTTCTTGATGCCGATCCACACTGCCTGGCTCTTCACCGCCTTGGCAATGGCTGCCCGCTCCTTCTCCTGGAAACTCCCCAGCATCTACAGCAGACACAGAAGCCGTTTAAAAACTTTAAACTAAAAACTGGAGAGCGAGGAACATCCATTTCCAACATCCATTTGTGTGTGTGAGTGTGTGTGTGCCTACCTCCAGGGCTTCAACCAACTGCTCTCCTCTAGAGATGTTGGGGATGTGGATGGTGGTACTGAAGGCATCCAGCATCTCCATCTCCTGCAGCACGTCCTTCCTGCTGGTGGTGCCAATGATCAGCAGCTTACGGCCCTGTGTGTGGGACACACACACACGATGGAAAAGGAAATTAAGCTCAGTGCCAGACAGGGCATCCTGTACCATATCATGTAGAGAAGTGTATCAAACACATTTCAAAATGGCGTGCTTCACATCATCAACATCAATGGGTATAGGGACATTTGTCTGGAATGGTGGGGTCCCTACTGCCTAATATGAGCCTTGTGCATTTTAATCACGCTTGATTCTGGTCAGTCTGTCAGTCTCTCCACGGTCAACCACCTCTACATAGCTGCTTAAGTCTAGGTGACTCTGAATCAGGAAAGAGGCTAGTTTCTTTCCCCAGAGGCCCTAGTCGCTCGTTCGGGGCCAGAGGAGTGGAGGATTATGGGCTGGCCCCCCCCCATTGTGCGGAGGGGGTGTGCCCATGCATGCAGATGAGGTACCACACAGGCGGCAGTGCTGCCAGGTCGTCTCCCCACCCCCCCGGCTCTCTCACAGAGCCCATTCTCTTCTGTTGTCCCCCCCCCCCCCCTCGAGGCAGGCCTCCCCTGGCCTCACCCGGGCCGGGCACCCCGCTGGGCCTGGAGCTTCACAAGCCTGGAGAAGCAGCCCCGGCTCCCATTCACACCCAGCACAACAGCCTGCCTGGACCAATACATTATCATACTCATTGACAAACGTTCACAGCTGAACGTAGCCTAGGCCTACAGCCTTAAATGTGGTAGTGGTTTACATTCAGGAGATATAGCTCATGCGCACAGAAACACAGGGGTAAAGATGTATACTGTCCCACAACTAGGATACACTTTGATTCACTCTGCATGGAAATGACTTGCATTACTGGGGGCATCAGTACGATCTGCTGACATCTGTCTGCCACTGGCAAAATAACCACTAGAGCATACACAGAAACATTTAAATGCTATGACTAAACACACACACTCTCTCTCTCTCTCACACACACACACACAAACACATATTCAAGTAAGTGCCAAAGTTCACAGAATACTGACTTTGGGGGGGGGTTTCTTGAGGAGAACCAGCAGAGCTTGAAGGACCAGGTTTGAGAAACGAGGGCCAATCGGGACATAGTCTGAGAACAAGGACACCAAAGCACAAAGAGACAACGAGAATTTCTAATAAATACTCCGACCTCATGATTCAATGATCTGTGGACCTTTACCATGAAAGTGATGCTTGGGTGGAAAATATAAGAGCATGGTTTTCCAACACATGGTTCTTTAAGAAGGTCTGTATCTTAAGCAAACTGCCCAGTGTTTACTGTATGTTACAACCCTGAACTTAAAAGGATACTTGAAAAAGAAACGAAAAGAAGAACAGTGTAACCACAACGCAAGCAGGACCTTACCCAGCAAGCGTTCAATGTCGTCCACCACTACACAGCTCAGCTGGGACTTGTAGGCATCTTCAAATATCTGGAACAAAGAGGGTTAAGGGTGGTCAAGACACAGGTACTGACACAGGTGTGTATGTGTGTGTGTAACCCTTTCCTCACCTTCTTGATGGCCTGGCACTTAGCGATTTCGGAGTGACCGATCATCTTGTCGGGAGAACAGATCTTTATAAAGGGAAACTGGGATTCCTCTGCGATCTTAGCAGCTAGGGCCGTCTTTCCACTGTTGGGTGGACCTAGGAGAGAGAGAGCATAGCATACTATATTTACACCGCAATCCTGTATATTGAACCAAAGGATATCTTAATGATAATATGATTATTTGAATAAATATTTGCATTTATCAGTATGCTTAAATATAATCTTTCAGCTCTTATAATGCCAAACGCTGGAAAATGTCTTTCTTTTACCATCTTCATGCTGGTGTCCCTTTTAGCAGTAAAGGGGTAAAAAAAAATACTATAGATACTATAGATATGTTACAATGTTCTATAGTATATTCTATAGATATACTATAGATATGTTATAATGTTCTATAGTATATTCTATAGATATGTTACAATGTTCTATAGTATATTCTATAGATATGTTACAATGTTCTATAGTATATTCTATAGATATGTTACAATGTTCTATAGTATATTCTATAGATCTGTTACGTTCTATAGTATATTCTATAGATCTGTTACAACGTTCTATAGTATATTCTATAGATCTGTTACAACGTTCTATAGTATATTGTATAGATATACTATAGAACATTGTAACAGTTGGTGTCATTGCTTTTCTTACTAGCACTGACTTTGCTCAGAGCTGCTTTGCTGAGGGAAATTTGACATACTATGACTGTGAGATACTCCCGAGTGGCGCCGTGGTCTAAGGTGTCACTACAGACCCTGGTTCGATCTCTGGCTGCATCACAACCGGACGTGATCGGGAGTCCCATAGGGCGGTGCACAATTGGCTACGCGTCATCCGGGTTAGGGGAGGGTTTTCCTGGGGTAGGCCGTCTTTATAAATAAGAATTTGCTCTTAACTGAATTGCCTAGTTAAATAAAGTTTAAATAAAATGTGCTTGTCGTACCTAGCTACCTTAAGATAAATGCACCAACTGTAAGTCGATCTGGATAAAATTGTCTGCTAACTGATTCAAATGTAAAAGTGTGTGTGCGTGTGTGTGTGTGTGTGTTACCTTCCAGGAGCACAGACACCAGCGGTGTGCGGTCGCTGTTCTTAGTCTGCTGCACCAGCAGCTCCCCATCATCCAGCACAGCAGTCACCGGGTCACCCCACTTTATGATGCCATTCATGATGTAGCTGGCATAGTCCTCCGAGTTGGTACCAAAAGCCTGGCCATTGGATAGAGAGAGACAGAGAGAGAGAGACAGAGAGAAGTCAGATCCACTAAACCAGGGTGTCCAACTTCAGCCAGCAGGTGATTTTATTTGGCCCCCCCAAGTTTTTTCTCAAAGTGATTTTAATGAAGGAAATCTGTTCCCAAGTATTCCCACGCATAAATAGAGAGGCATATGTGATCGTTTCCAAATGTATTCAAGGTTTGAAAAGATTCTGTTTTTGTCAAATACTATATCTGTTTGGGGTTACTGTGGTCAATTTGCAGCGTACAAATTATTTATAACTATGTTCCGGCCAACCAACCATGCGCTCAAAGAAAAATCGGCCCACGGCTGAATGTAATTGGGGACCCTTGCACTTCACCATCCATAGCCTGAAAGGGTCCCTTATAAAATCACTTTTTTTTTTTTATATATCTTAAAATTATTAAAAAATTTAAAATCTAATTCCCTGCGTATAGTGGACACTGCCATCAACTACAAGTGGATGATGCCATTTTTGTAAGTCCAACTGTTGGAGGAGGACTTTTGGATGTAGGCAATGGTAAAGAGAGAGGGCTGGAGAAAGGTAAAGAGATGGAGGACGGAAGGGGTCTACTCACAGGTTTGATGTCGTTGTCCAGCGAGCCCAGGAAGTCGTCTCTGTGGACCTGCAGATTCACTGCCTTCTCCAGGTCCACCTCCACGGTGGCACTGGCCTGCAGGGGGACAGAGGGACATGTTCTTAGAATGGTCCAATACAGACGGTTAATAGATGTTCAACTAACTATCAACAAACTGTTCGACTAACTTTAACGCTAAACCCTGACACTAGATGTATTAAATGGCACTGTGATATCGAGTGTAGACAAAATGTTCAGCTACTCATTGATAGTATCTACCTTTATTTAGTCCTGTAATGATGACAAGGTAATAGTGACTTTTAGGTCTTACTGATTTAACACACACACACGGTCAGATTAAGCGAGGTGCTAGTCTGTTAAGTGGTCTGCCCCCCCACCACACTCCTGGACCATATTAGAGGGTGATGACATGGACAGACAAGGGCTTACACAGGTGGAATGGCTGGAGTGCTCCCTCCCCTCTGTCTCTCTCTCTGTCCTTATCACTCGTTTTCTCCCTCCCTCCCTCTCCCTCCCAGACGAAAGTTGTCTGACCTTTCCGCTCTGAGGGAGCACTTTGTCTCATGACTGATTGTGAAATACCTACGAGACCTACAGCCCATTAACGCATAAAGATTGTCAGTTGTAGAGTTAATGTTAAGGAGAAGAGAAAAACGCCCTCCATCTTGGCCAGGGCTGCCCAACCCTCGTTCTGGAGATCTAACGTCCTGTAGGTTTTCAGTCTAACCCTAACTTAACATACCTGAAATGGCTACTTAAGGTCTTGGCGAGCAGCTAATAACTAGAACCAGGTGTGCCAAATCAGGGTTGGACTGAAAAACCTTCAGGATGTTAGCTCTCCAACCAAGAGGGTTGATCTAGGCTAATGAAAATGGCCGCCTGTTTGTGATAGTGACCTTGATGTGTCGGTTCATGGCAGTGGACTGGGCAGCTCTGACCAGCCCCTCCAGCTCGGCTCCGCTGTAGTTCTTTGTCTCGGCGGCCAGCTCGCTGACGTCCACGTCGCTGCCCAGCAGGTTGAACTGACGCATTTTAGCAGTGTGGATGTTGAGGATCTGGACACGCCCCTTCTCATCAGGCAAACCTGGGGGAGGAAGCGTGAAGGAAACGTCTCGTATATATCTGTGTGTTTCTTTACCGTGTAACTGCATACTGTACAAGAGATGGAAATGGAACAGTAGAAATGTCTGGGTGTTGGTTTGTTGGTTGGTTGTCGGGTAAAAAGGTACAACATCTACGAATAACAATGTCTTTCTCAGAAGAAAAAAAACTACCTGATAACAAACTAAAACCGGAATACAGTAAACTAACAAAAATTAAGCAAGGTCTTTGGTTAGGTTGGATGCTTTGTGGTGTACTACGTTGTGCTTTCTTACCAATCTCCATTTTGACTTCCAACCTGCCTGGTCTCAACAACGCCTCATCTATCAGGTCCGGCCTGTTGGTCATTCCTTAGGAGGCACAGATGGAGAGATAGAGGGAGAGATAGAGGGAGAGATAGAGGGAGAGATAGATAGAGGGAGAGATAGAGGGAGAGATAGATAGAGGGAGAGATAGAGGGAGAAGGAAGATTAGATAGAAGAAGAGGGAGGGCAAGAAAGGCATAGCTCAGATAATCCCGCTCATCTTCTCAGACTACAACTCAACCGGTCAGTCAAGCAGACTGTGACCCTACTACATACTATTTTAGAGAGTACTGTTTAGTAAAAACGTATGCAGTAAGCAACAAATATCAACATACTACTCAACCATACTGAAAAGCGTCATCTAATGCGCAATCGCGCTTCTTGCGCACCATTCATTCATTTTTGCAGTGTCCCCTATTCTGTCCCCTATTGATTAATTGATCTGATGAACTGGTTGGTTCGAGTCCAGAATGCTTATTGGTTGACAGACGTGGTACAGTATATCAGACCATATACCACAGGTATGACAAAACATTTTGTTTTATAGCTCTAATTACGTTGGTAACCAGTTTAAAATCGCAATAAGGCACCTCGGGGGTGTGTGGTATACGGCCAACATACCACAGCTATGGGATGTATCCAGGCACTCTGCGTTGCGTTGTGTGTAAGAACAGCCCTTCTCCATGGTATTTTGACCATATACCACACCCCCTTAGGCCTTATTGCTTAATTATACTAAACAAAAGATAAATAACTTAGATATTTCAAAACGAATCCAATCTGTAAGTGGTTGGACTTATTGCAACTGTTACAGAGATGGTTGTTCCAGTTTAGATGGTTTAGGTAGTCTTGTTCGACAAGCTCTTCACCATAGCAGTCGTTCTGAATGCAGGTTGTCGGTGATAAAAAGTTCAAATTGTTGAATATCCTTCCTCTGGCTGGATTCCAATAGGAATTACAAATCACTTCACTAGCCAGCATATTGTGACTTGCAGATCTGATATGGCCCATGAGCCAGGATCATCATATCACAATGTTAGACTTCAGTGCGGCTTTTGGCTTTATCGATCATAGTAGCTGCTGGAAAAACGTGTGCTATGGCTTTACACCCCCTGCTATATTGTGGATAAAGAGTTACTCATCTAACAGAACACAGAGGGTGTTCTTTAATGGAAGCATCTCCAACATAATCCAGGTAGAATCAGGAATTCCCCAGGGCAGCTGTCTAGGCCCCTTACTTTTTCAATCTTTACTAACGAGTAAAGCCAGTGTGTCTATGTATGCAGATGACTCAACACTATACATGTCAGCTACTACAGCGATTTAAATGACTGCAACACTTAAAGAGATGCAGCTAGTTTCAGAGTGGGTGGCAAAGAATAAGTTAGTCCTAAATATTTCTAACAAATAATTGTATTTGGGACAAATCATTCACTAAACCCTAAACCTCAACTAAATGTTGTAATAAATCATGTGGAAATTGAGCAAGTTGAGGTGACTAAACTGCTTGGGGTAACCCTGGATAGTAAACTGTCATAGTCAAAACATATTGATACAGCAGTAGCTAAGATGGGGAGAAGTCTGTCAATAACAAAGCGCTGCTCTACCTTCTTATCAGCACTATCAACAAGACAGGTCCTACAGTCCCTAGTTTTGTCACACCTGGACTACTGTTCAGTTGTGTGGTCAGGTGCCACAAAAAGGGAAAATTGCAATTGGCTCAGAACAGGGCAGCACGGCTGGCCCATGGATTTACACAGACAGCTAACATGAATAATATGAATGTCAATCTCTCCTGGCTCAAAGTGGAGGAGAGATTGACTTCATCACTATTTGTATTTATGAGAGGTATTGACATGTTGAATGTCACCAATGCATACCCTACAAGACATGCCACAAGAGGTCTCTTTACAGTCCCCATGTCCAGAACAGACTATGGGAGGTGCACAGTAGTACATAGAGCCATGACTACATGGAACTCCACATCAAGTAACTGATGAAAGCAGTAAAATTGTATAAAAAAATATAAAAATTACACCTTATGGAACAGCGGGGACTGTGAAGCAACACAAACATAGGCAGACACATGCGTCCACACACACACACACACACAATAACATATGCACTATACACACACATGGATTTTGTATTGTAGATATGTGGTAGTGGTGGAGTAGGGGCCTAGGGCACACAGTGTGTTGTGAAATCTGAGAACGTATTGTAAATAAAATTGTATAACTGCCGTAAATTTGCTAGACCACAGGAAGAGTAGCTGCTGCTTTGGCAATGGGGATCCATAAAAATACAAATGTTGGGGGAAAACTAGGCCATAACTAAAGGCCTTAAGAAACGTCTAATATATGGTCATAAATGTTTTACTTTTAATTCAAACACATTCACTTGAAGGTTTCAGGACTATGTTTTTGACTGCAAAAACCATGCCTCTGTCACGAACACACATATTCATGGGTCGGTATCTCTAACATTCACTTGAAAGGCATGCTGGGAAATATGTAAATGAGGCTCTACACCCTACAATGTCAAAACACCCCAAAATATTACTTTAACACAACTAAGTGTTCTTTTAAAGCTGCATTATGTAACTTTTTGGGCGACCTGACAAAATTCACATAGAAATGTGTCTTATAGCTTTGTCATTCTCATTGAAAGCAAGTCTAATAAGTGGTTGATCTGTTCTATGTGCGCTATTTCTACGTTTCCCATTTTAAAGTTTCTTTTTTGGGTCTTTTACTTTCAGGTTTGTACACCAGTTTCAAACAGCTGAAAATACAATACTTCTGGTTATGGATAATATATAGCGGTTAAGATGGTACAATGATTCTCTACACTATTGCTTGTTTTGGTACAGAAACTGAAATTAGGCGAACTATTAGAATTTTTGCAACAAGGAAATGGCGAAGAAATTTCTGCATAGTGCATCTTTAATTCGGAATTTGCAACACCCACAGTGTTAGTGATCCAACACTCTTAGAGTGTTAGTTTGTCAACACTTTGAAAAGTGCTGGTTTAACACTATTTCAGTGGGTCACATACACACACTAAGAAAGTGTTAAATTTAACACTGCACTGCGTGCGTGCGTGCGTGCGTGCATGTACATTTGCGTACACTACTGGTCAAAAGTTTTAGAACATATGCAATCATGTAGAAAGCATTTTTATATTTTATATTTGAGATTCTTCAAATAGCCACCATTTGCCTTGATGACAGCTTTGCACACTCTTGCATTCTCTCAACCAGCATCACCTGGAATGCTTTTCCAACAGTCTTGAAGGAGTTCCCACATGCTGAGCACTTGTTGGCTCAATTTCAATTTGGTTGAGGTCAGGTGATTGTGGAGGCCAGGTCTTCTGATGCAGCACTCCATCATTCTCCTTCTTGGTCAAATAGCCCTTACACAGCCTGGAGGTGTGTTGGGTCATTGTCCTGTCGAAAAACAAATGATAGTCCCACTAAGCCCAAACCAGATGGGATGGTGTATCACTGCAGAATGCTGTGGTAGCCATGCTGGTTCTAAATAAATTACAAAAAAGCAGCCCCACATCATAACACCTCCTCCTCCATGCTTTACGGTGGGAAATACACATGCGTTCACCCACACCGCGTCTCACAAAGACACAGCAGCTGAAACCAAAATTCTCCAATTTGGACTCCAGACCAAAGGACAGATTTCCACCAGTCTAAAGTCCATTGCTCCTGTTTCTTGGCCCAAGCAAGTCTCTTCTTCTTATTGGTGTCCTTTAGTAGTGGTTTCTTTGCAGCAATTCGACTATGAAGGCCTGATTCACACAGTTGATGTTGAGATATGTCTTTACTTGAACTCTGTGAAGCATTTATTTGGGCTGCAATTTCTGAGGCTGGTAACTAATGAACTTATCCTCTGCAGCAGAGGTAACTCTGGGTCTTCCATTCCTGTGACGGTCCTCATGAGAGCCAGTTTCATCATAGCGCTTGATTGTTTTTGCAACTGCACTTGAAGAAACGTTCAAAGTTCTTGAAATGTTCTGTATTGACTGACCTTCATGTCTTAAAGTAATGATGGATTGTTGTTTCTCTTTGCTTATTTGAGCTGTTCTTGCCCTAATATGGACTTGGTATTTTACCAAATAGGCCTAATATGGACTTGGTATTTTACCAAATAGGGCTATCTTCTGTATACCACCCCTACCTTGCCACAACACAACTGACTGGCTCAAACGCATTAAGAAGGAAATAAATTCTATAAATTAACTTTAAACAAGTCACACCTGTTAATTGAAATGCATTCCAGGTGACTACCTCATGATTCTGGTTGAGAGAATGGCAAGAGTGTGCAAAGCTGTCATCAAGGCAAGGGGTAGCTATTTGAAGAATCTCAAATAAAATATATTTTGATTTGTTTAACACTTTTTGGTTACTACATGATTCCATATGTGTTATTTCATAGTTTTGATGTCTTCACTATTATTCTACAATGTAGAAAATATTAAAAATAAAGAAAAACCCTGGAATGAGTAGGTGTCCCAACTTTTGACTGATACTGTCTGTGTGTATGTGTTTCTGTGCGCATGTATGAAAATGCGCATGTATGTGTGGTTCACCTATGACCAGGATGTTGTTGAGCTGCTCTACTCCGTCTATCTTGGAGAGCAGCTGGTTGACCACCGTGTCGTGGACACCTGTGCTGCCCGCCATGCTGCCACGTTGCTTACAGATGGCGTCGATCTCATCAAAGATGATGATGTGCAGCCCACTGTTGGCACCCAGCTGTGGAAGGAGAGAGATATGAGTGAATGAAGCAGGAGGAAGGATGCTGTGGTCACACAGTCAATGCAGTGCTAACTTAGGAGAGTGTGTAGAATGTCTACCACTGGCAGCCATGGCTGTTCCGGGCTAAATTCTCCTTGGTGTGACAAGAGTGAAATCTAAAACCTTTCAAAGCCTCCTCATCCTCCCTCTGCTCTGGCATGGAGGGACAGAGTCTGCACAAACAGAGAAAGATAAAGAGAGAAAGAGAGAGTTTGTGTGAGGCAGAGACCGAGAGAGACCGAGAGAATGCGTGAGAGAGAAAAAGAGAGAGCGAGGTGAGAGAGACTGAAAGCAAGAGATAGAGAGAGCGGGGTGGGGGGTTATCGGTCCATCTCTGGCCCTGTCAGTCTCCAGACGTAGCATTTAAAGCAGGTGTGGAGCTGGGCTTATTGTGGGCTAGGTGAGAGAGGGGGACAGAGAGGGGGGCAGAGATAACCCAGCAACTCATTAGGTGGTGAGGAGTGAGGCCGTCACTGTCACACCGGCGTCACCATGGGGGCTCAATACACAACTGTCCCCCAGTATGGAGAAACCCACTGACTTTTCCACCGTTATTATTACTAATATGCCTCCTTAAAGGGCAAATCAATCTTCTGCAGGAGAAATTAGCTTCTCTGTGAGGATTTGTGTGATGCTTATCTGTGTTTCGTGGAGTAGGCTGCATATTGGCCTCAGGATAAGGAATCCATTTAGTATAACATCTATTTGATTGACTTGTTATCAGGTATGTTGTGCTTGATAACCACATGAGTAATTGCATTGAAGGAACTGGGTGTATTTAATAACATACACAATTGATTTACTGGTGTGTGTGTGTGTGTGTGTGTGTGTGTGTGTGTGTGTGTGTGTGTGTGTGTGTGTGTGTGTGTGTGTGTGTGTGTGTGTGTGTGTGTGTGTGTGTGTGTGTGTGTGTGTGTGTGTGTGTACGCATCTTACTGAGTTTTTATCTATGTCACATAGTGTTTATGATTTTTTTCCCGCCCACCCTCTTCTGCTCATCCTCTGCGTCGGCGAACAGCTTCCTGATGTTTGCCTCGGACTCTCCCACGTACTTATTGAGGATCTCAGGGCCGTTGACCACTTTGGGCTCGCGGGCGTTCAGCATCTTCCCAATCTGCCTGGCCATCAGAGTCTTACCACAGCCGGGAGGCCCGAACAACAGGATGCCCTTCACGTGCTTACAGCCTGCCAGGGAGGGACACCGACAAAACGTTAATAGAAACACATCAGGCTTGGTGTGAATGGTTTGTGTGCGTCACAATCGTATCAGACTTGGTGTGAATGGTTTGTGTGCGTCACAATCGTATCAGACTTGGTGTGAATGGTTTGTGTGCGTCACAATCGTATCAGACTTGGTGTGAATGGTTTGTGTGCGTCACAATCGTATCAGACTTGGTGTGAATGGTTTGTGTGCGTCACAATCGTATCAGACTTGGTGTGAATGGTTTGTGTGCGTCACAATCGTATCAGACTTGGTGTGAATGGTTTGTGTGCGTCACAATCGTATCAGACTTGGTGTGAATGGTTTGTGTGCGTCACAATCGTATTAGACTTGGTGTGAATGGTTTGTGGGCGTCACAATAGTATTAGACTTGGTGTGAATGGTTTGTGTGCGTCACAATCGTATTAGACTTGGTGTGAATGGTTTGTGTGCGTCACAATCGTATCAGACTTGGTGTGAATGGTTTGTGTGCGTCACAATCGTATCAGACTTGGTGTGAATGGTTTGTGTGCGTCACAATCGTATCAGACTTGGTGTGAATGGTTTGTGTGCGTCACAATCGTATCAGACTTGGTGTGAATGGTTTGTGTGCGTCACAATCGTATCAGACTTGGTGTGAATGGTTTGTGTGCGTCACAATCGTATCAGAGTCAGTGTGAATGGTTTTTGTGCGTCACAATCGTATCAGACTTGGTGTGAATGGTTTGTGTGCGTCACAATCGTATCAGACTTGGTGTGAATGGTTTTTGTGCGTCACAATCGTATCAGAGTCGGTGTGAATGGTTTGTGTGCGACACAATCGTATCAGACTTGGTGTGAATGGTTTGTGTGCGTCACAATCGTATCAGACTTGGTGTGAATGGTTTTTGTGCGTCACAATCGTATCAGACTTGGTGTGAATGGTTTTTGTGCGTCACAATCGTATCAGACTTGGTGTGAATGGTTTTTGTGCGTCACAATCGTATCAGACTTGGTGTGAATGGTTTTTGTGCGTCACAATCGTATCAGACTTGGTGTGAATGGTTTGTGTGCGTCACAATCGTATCAGACTTGGTGTGAATGGTTTTTGTGCGTCACAATCGTATCAGACTTGGTGTGAATGGTTTGTGTGCGTCACAATCGTATCAGACTTGGTGTGAATGGTTTTTGTGCGTCACAATCGTATCAGAGTCGTATCAGAGTCGTATCAGAATCGTATCAGAGTCGTATCAGAGTCGTATCAGAGTCGTATCAGAGTCCTTAGGCCTCTTTAGCACTCTATGCTTCCATTGGCTGTTTCTCCAATGCACTGTGTTTGAGGTGACTTTTGCCTTAAAGTCATTGTCTGATCTCATCCCTGATTCATATGTCACATCCAGATATGAAACATTCCCAAGGTATTTAAAGTTCACAAGTTCAATTTGTGAGAATGAGCAGGTAAAAAACAGATGAATTGGCTAGATTTTCTGTATTTAATGCTTGATTCATCACTACAAGTTGACTCTGTGGTGTGTTTCTTATAAAGATCAAGTCTTGTGATTAGAC
The DNA here is from genome assembly GCF_029448725.1 of Salvelinus fontinalis. NCBI lineage: Eukaryota > Metazoa > Chordata > Actinopteri > Salmoniformes > Salmonidae > Salvelinus > Salvelinus fontinalis. Next base: position 23,462,904 of record NC_074665.1, read on the forward strand.
CAAACCAATTTGGAGCAGTTTTGGGTCTAGACTGAAACCCAGACTGCATTGGTCCTAGTAGCTTTTTGCACCTGTTTAGTGACATTTGCTCCCGACTCATCGAGGGGCCAGAGATAAACATCGCCCCTGTCATTTATACGTGCTGAAGGGGAGACAGACAGGGGTAGTGAGGAGGGGCTCCAGGTAAAGCATTATAGTGTGTGTGTATGTGTGTGTGTTCCATTGCTTTCTTCCTGACTTTTGCGGGAGTGTGAGGAGACATGGAGAGAGTGAGAGCTCCCCCCCCCCCCACCACACACACACACACACCTCCCCCCTATGATCATCTCTCTCAGCACCTGCGCTCCCCGACACTCCCCAATTACACCCTCACCTTTAGACTCTCCTCTATCAGGGCTCGCCATCTCATTAGACCAGCCAGCTGGCCACAGCCAGGGGCCAACTCCTGCACCCCATAGCACCCAGCCGCCCTGCTTAAGGTCATCTCTAGCACTCACACTGGACGCCACAAGGCTAGGACTGGGGCTCTCTCTCTCTGTGTTTGTGTGTGTGTGTGTGGATGACGCAGAAGAGCACCTGACTTGCTTTCACTATGAACCATCCTTTAGTGATGGGAATCAGCATCGTAATCTGAGACATGTCAAACAACTATTTACCAGTGCATGCAAGGATTATTCCGTGGGGGATGGATGCCTGCGTCATAACTGACGGACGACTGACGAATGAGAGCAGCATCTCGAGAGGACACTACATTGTCTGTCCAATGATGGAAGCCCCCTTGGGCCTAACCGAGTGAGTGAGACAATTCATTTTTTAAATAACTAGTTTACCGGTAGTCTAGTGTTCAGTAGTGTTGTCAAACAAAGAGAAAAGTCTGAAACTACATTGTCAGTCCAATAATAGTATCCCCATTCGGTCCATTTGTTTGAGACTTTGTCACAATGTGCAGTAGTATTGGTCTGAAAGCCAATGCCATCAGAACACAGAGAGTCTTATTCATATCATGGTGTTTCATCCAGAGACCGATTGTGTGATTTGGTTTGGCAGGCTGTCCTGCCTCCCCCCCTCCCCTCACAGTGGCAAATGGTTCAGTCTGTCTAACGTTAGGCTGGAACACAGGCTCACTGGGACCTTGAAAAGTGGTTAGCGGGGGGATGTGGTGAGAGAAAAATACACAGAGAGCTATAAAAAGTACAAGTAAGAGAGCGAGAAACTGAGTGTGCAAGAGAACAGGCATGTGTGGAAATAGGACTGAATACAATGGATTGAGTGAAAATCAAGAAAGAGAAACTGCTGTTGAGAAAGAAAGATCTGGAGGACGAGAAAGACCAACAGAGACAGAGAGGAGCTCACCCATCTGCTCCACGATGTCTGGAGGGAAGACTCGAGAGGCGAAGGCCCTACGGAAGATGTCAGAGAACTCCTTGTCCAGGCCACCGATGCCCATGCGTTCAAAGTTCCAGTCTGGGTTGATGATGGACTGACGAGACTCTCTGGTCTTCGCTTTCCCTTGATTTTCAGAAAGGCAAATACACAAAAAAGGTTAAACACTTTGTTAACCTCAAGTTCTCATCTATTTGACGTTTGCCATTTTCTTCTTTATTAGTGTTTTGTATGTGTGTAAACCTAGCACCAGTGGCAGCTCACAGATGGGGAATGGTGCAAAGCTTTTAATGTATTAACTAAATAGTTCGTCAAAGACATAATGAACAACATGTACTTTACATGCCACTGAATGAATGACACTTTCCTCTCTAGGGCCATCTCAATTTCATCACTCAAAACAACTGAAAGCAAGGGAAGGATAGTCAAACAACAAATGTGGACAGGGTGCCCCCTTGGGGTCGTATTGGGTTACAACAAGCACATGCCATAAACCGATAAAGTCAGTCAGGGTGGTTTAGTGAGGCCGAGTGTCACTTAGCTTAGCCTTGTAAACACATCCAATTTGGTTCATTACGCAAATATCAAGCCTAATTTGTTTACATCTTAATATCCCGGGTCTATCATGCTTTGAGCAGACCAACTTGTCAGATATACACAACCCTGATTTACAAATATCGTAATGGAGTGACACTAAATAGATTTGATGTAGTCACTTAATACAAGACAGCAAGCCAAGGATGACACTTACCAATGAGGGTAAGAGAGGAGCTCTCTGCCTTCTCGAAAACCACCTGGCTGTTGCCCAGCAACAAGCCAATGTCAATCTGTAAAGACCACGGAGATAGAACACAATTAGGAGTGAGATGGTGGACAGAGAATTCCACACGTTTTCTATGAGAATTGACTTTACTAACTAGCTAGCACCTTCGTTGTGGCTTACTTCACCATGTTGTGTACACGATAACTACTGTATAGCTAGTGTAACTATAATAAACTCAGGAAAAAAATAAACGTCCCTTTTTCAGGACCCTGTCTTTCAAAGATAATTTGTAAAAATCCAAATAACTTCACAGATCTTCATTGTAACGGTTCAAACACTGTTTCCCATGCTTGTTCAATGAACCATAATCAGTTAATGAACATGCACCTGTGGAACGGCCGTTAAGACACTAACAGCTTACAGACGGTAGGCAATTAAGGTCACAGTTATGAAAACTTAGGACACTAAAGAGGCCTTTCTACTGACTCTGAAAAACACCAAAAGAAAGATGCCCAGGGTCCCTGCTCATCTGCGTGAATGTGCCTTAGGCATGCTGCAAGGAGGCATGAGGACTGTAGATGTGGCCAGGGCAATAAATTGCAATGTCCGTACTGTGAGACGTCTAAGACAGTGCTACAGGGAGACAGGATGGACAGCTGATCGTCCTCGCAGTGGCAGACCACGTGTAACAACACCTGCACATGACCGGTACATCTGAACATCACACCTGTGGGACAGGTACACGATGGCAACAACAACTGCCAGAGTTACATCAGGAACACACAATCCCTCCATCAGTGCTCAGACTGTCCGCAATAGGCTGAGAGAGGTTGGACTGAGGGCTTGTAGGCCTGTTGTAAGGCAGGTCCTCACCAGACATCACCGGCAACAATGTCGCCTATGGGCACAAACCCACCGTCGCTGGACCAGACAGGACTGACAAAAAGTGCTCTTCACTGACGAGTCACGTTTTTTTTCTCACCAGGGGTGATGGTCGGATTCACGTTTATCGTCGAAAGAATGAGCGTTACACCGAGGCCTGTACTCTGGAGCGGGATCGATTTGGAGGTGGAGGGTCCGTCATGGTCTGGGGCGGTGTGTCACAGCATCATCGGACTAAGCTTGTTGTCATTGCAGGCAATCTCAACGCTATGCGTTGCAGGGAAGACATCCTCCTCCCTCATGTGGTACCCATCCTGACATGACCCTCCAGCATGACAATACCACCAGCCATACTGCTCGTTCTGTGAGTGATTACCTGCAAGACAGGAATGTCAGTGTTCTGCCATGGCCAGCGAAGAGCCCGTATCGCAATCCCATTGAGCACATCTGGGACCTGTTAGATTGGAGGGTGAGGGCTAGGGCCATTCCCCCCAGAAATGTCCGGGAACTTGCAGGTGCCTTGGTGGAAGAGTGGGGTAACATCTCACAGCAAGAACTGGCAAATCTGGTGCTGTCCATGAGGAGGAGATGCACTGCATTACTTAATGAAGCTGGTGGCCACACCAGATACTGACTGTTACTTTTGATTTCGACCCCCCCCCCCCCCCTTTGTTCAGGGACCATTATTCCATTTCTGTTAGTCACATGACTGTGGAACTTGTTCAGTTTATGTCGCAGTTGTTGAATCTTGTTATGCCCATACAAATATTTACACATGTTAAGTTTGCTGAAAATAAACGCAGTTGACAGTGAAAGGACGTTTCTTTTTTTGCTGAGTTTCTAAGTAGTTATGATTAGTTATAGTGTATGAATAGTCCTATGTACTGTAACATGGAATGGTGCTAATCTGATTAATAAAGGTCATGAGAGTGTTGATGCTGGAGGTACATGTACATTGTGCTTCTTCCCAGAGCCTGCATTTCCCTTGAGGATGCTGGGGTCCATGGCCTCGATGTCCTTTATCAGCAGGCCAAATAGCTTCTCACAGAAACTAAACACCAGCTATATAGACAGAGAGAAACAGGATGAAAAGTGGACAATGTCATAAGAAAGTAAAGCATTACAGCATGTAAACAAATACAAACCGTAGCAAATTGTCACAACGTAAGTACACCATTCTCAAAGGTTCTTGCACGCCGTCTGAATGAGTATTTGGATAAACTAATCTATGGGGATAAACATGACTTATTAAGGATCGCCTTGCATCAGACGATGGAAGTTGACTATTGCATGTGATACACTTTGCTCCAGAATGAAATGATTCCCCTGACATCTTACCATTAGATGCAGAAAAAGCCTTTGATAGGTTAGAATGGGAGTACCTACAGATCGCACTAGGTCATCTGGGCTTGTGTGCTAAATATATCAATCTGATTTTGTACGCCAACTCTTGTGCAATGGTGATGACCGGCACTAACTGCTCCTCCTTCTGTCCCCATCTGTAGAGCTTCTGTCCCCATCTGTAGAGCTTCTGTCCCCATCTGTAGAGCTTCTGTCCCCATGTGTAGAGCTTCTGTCCCCATCTGTAGAGATTCTGTCCCCATCTGTAGAGCTTCTGTCCCCATGTGTAGAGCTTCTGTCCCCATCTGGAGAGCTTCTGTCCCCATCTCTTCGTTGCTTCTCCTTCTCTCACTTCAGCCTCTTGCCCGAGCAGTACGGCAACCCAATGCCATAGAACCAATCATCATTAATGGCTCTTCCTATTTTATCTCGCTGTATGCAGATGGATGTCCTCTTGTTTAAAACAACATTTTTATTTAGTACATTTAGTAGCTTCGCGGGATAGAAAACGAACTGGCAAAAGTCTGGACTGTTGTCCCTTAACAATTCTAATGACTCTGTAATAGCTGGTATACCTTATGTTGAAGACCGTAGATATCTGGGCATTGATATTTACAAGAGTCTGGAAGTGATTGTGACAAAGACATATACTTCCTTTCTAAACAAGGTTGAATGTGATTGAAAGAGATGACTCAGTCCTCATTAGCTTCCCAGTCTTGCGTTTCTGTAATTAAAGTGAATGTGTTTCTCCGTATGAACTTTATTATCTCTATGATTCCGCTGTGTCTACTATCAGGATACTAGGACAGGCTTCATAGTGCAATCTTGGAATAGCAAAACACAAATAATCAAATGATCGACTTTACAAAGACCCAAACCTGCTGTTGGGTGGGGTGTTCCCGGATGTTACATTTTATCACTGGGCTTTTGTATCACGAGCAATTCCAATATAGATAGATCCTAGTCGTGACACAGCTTGGCGGTCAATTGAGGAGAAACTTGTTCTTTACGCGGTTTGTTCATTATCCCCTTGAAACAAGCTAGATTTCATTATGTTCTGTCTATACAGACATTAGGAATGAGAGACATGCTCTCATGTAATTTGGTGTATTCCCAATGGAGTAAAAAAAGTTTATTTACACTTAGAGATCTATTTGACTCTCAAGGACTAGGTGCTTTTTCAGATGTACAACAGATGTTTCATTAATCTTTATTTTGTGTGTGTGTGTGTATTTTACCACCTTTTTTGAGCTTGTCTCATCGCTGCAACTTCCCAACGGGCTTGGGAGGCGAAGGTCGAGTCATGCGTCCGCCAAAACATGACCGTCCAAACCGCGCTTAACACCCGCCCGCTTAACCCGGAAGCCAGCCGCACCAATGTGTCGGAGGAAACACCGTTCAACTGCCAACCTGCAGGCACCCGGCCCGCCACAAGGAGTCGCTAGAGCGCGATGAGCCAAGTAGAACTTCCCCGGCTAAACCCTCAGTTAAGAACAAATTCTTATTTACAAAGAAGGCCTAACCCGGCCAAACCCTCCCCTAACCCGGACGACGCTGGGCCAATTGTGAGCCGCCCTATAGGACTCCCAATCACGGCCGGTTGTGACACAGCCTGGGATCAAACCCAGGTCTGTAGTGACGGCTCTAGCACTGCGATGCAGTACCTTAGACCGCTGTGCCACTCGGGAGGCCCTTTGTTTTCCAGTTACGTGCTACCTTAAATGGTGTCCGTTGGATTTCACATTTATGTAAACATCCATTTACTGACTGGATGTATGTAAAAATCTAAAACCAAAAGAATTGTATCTGTTATTTATTTGAAAATTGTTGATGGTACAAACAAACCCTTAAAGATGAATGAAACCATGGAATAATGACTTTTGAGTACTAAAGGAAGACATTGAGTGGGAAACTGTGTGGAGTAACATAAGTGGAGAATCTCAGAACCTTAACCACCAAACAATTCACTTCAACTTCATTCATAGAACTTATGCTACTCCACACAAAATATATCAAATGTTTTTAGTACCGTCCTCTTTATGTTCCTTCTGTTCACAGCCACTGCTTTATTCATGCATGTAATGTGCAATTGTCCCCAGGTTTATTGTTTTTGGAAAAAGATCGCTATATGTCTATCTAAAATACTTGGGAGAAAGTGTAAGATCTCCCTGCTCTCCTGTTGTGTTGCTGTTGAATGACAGCACATCAGTATCAATGTCTTTAGATCACAAAAGGGTGTGGCTAGCAGGCCTAACCACTGCAAGAACAAAAAATGCTTGCCTTAAGATGGAAGCCCCCGCATACACTGGCATTGCGCCAATGGGTGTTCTCATTTTTAGATATTGTTATTTAGGAATTGTCCACTGCTCGTTCTCAAGGTGACAATGAAAGAATCTTATTTATGTGGTCAAACGCAGCTGAAAGTGTAAGATCTCTTGCTATGAGAAGTTAAGTCAAAACAGTCCTGGGTGGAATGGTGTGGGTTTTATTTTGGGTTTATTTCTTCTAATTCATCTTGTTTTTTTGTTTTACTTGTAATGGTGGACTCAATTAGCATAGCATTTATTGTTGCTTGGTAAGTGCATGTACTATGAATGTATCTTGTGGTATTGATAAGCATGTAATGATTGTCATGTGATATGGACGTGCTCTGACAAAGTATTTGTCATTTGTCCAATGCTGTTTATTCTGCCAATTGATTGAATACAGAATAATAATACAAATATATTTAAAAAATATACAACATGTAAGTACACAACAAAAAATTTTGGCCAATTAAATTATTTGACGAGATGTTCGCTCTATGCTACCCCTCAACCTAAAGCCGAGAGTACGACAAAGTTACCCCTTGACAATGATCTACACTCAGTTTTGCCACTTTGCAATGATTAAAGATTTGGGATAAGGGTAAGATGATCCTAGATCTGTGTGTACGGGAAACTTCTACCCAGAGTTTCAAGACCAACAAAGTCCTCGAGGAGGTAATGTGTGTAACCCCAACCTGTCATCCGAGCCTTCCCCGTCCATCTGTAGGCTACAGTTCCAGTACCTGCTGGCCTACACTGAAGGCCCGGCTGTTGAAGTGCTGGATGAACTCTGCAGCCATCTTGTCTGAGTCGTATGGGCTGCTGTCCACGCTCTTCTTCTGCAGGAAGTCAATCTCCACTGTCATGGTGCCTACACACTGCTTGGACTTGTCAAAGTTGTAGCCGGTCACTACATGGACACACAGCGGAGAAAGGACACACACAGTGAGATGGCAAAAGAGTTGTAAGCCCAATTGCTTTACACCTCGTTTCTCAGTTTTTATTTTCACGTACAACGTCAACTGGTTGGTGTTCGATTACAGTACCTTGCACGTTAGTGCTATCCACTTTGTATCATATTGAATGAACAACCTCATCAAGGACAAACAACTAATTATTACCATTTGTTAGAGTGTACTGTTCACGTTACAGTGAGTTCAAATGGGCCTCTGTCGTTCAGGGCTTCACATCTGAGAGAGCACACTGCAACACGGGGCTGAAAGTGATTAAGGGAACTAGCTGTTCACAGTGCTCCGTCCACACCTGTTCACACCCAGCTTTTGTTGCCGTACCGCCGTTTTGCAAATGAGCCATGTAGCAGATCTATTCCAGGGCAGGGTGTCTTTACATATCAACACTTTGCTAATTTAAGGGCTCATATTTTGATTTGCCTAGGCAGAGCTAGTCTGGTCCCAAACCGCATGTGCTGTAGCCAACTGTTGTTGCCATGCCTACATGTTTGGCTTGACAAAGAACGAACACAGAGAGGAGTTGGCTGTGGCACTAAAACAGATCCGGACTATGAGGCTAAGGCAGAGCTATAGGACTTAGGCCTATTACAATAGGCCTTGTCGCTACAGATATAATCTGACAGTAGCCTTAAAATGGCTTTGGTTACTACATTATTCCATATGTGTTATTTCAAAGTTTGGATGTCTTCACTATTATGCTACAATGTAGAAAATAGTAAAAATAAAGAAAAACCCTGGAATGAGTAGGTGTGTCCAAACTTTCGACTGTTACTGTACATACACTACCAATAGACACCTACTCATTCAAGGGTTTTTCTTTATTTTTACTATTTCCTACATTGTAGAATGTAGCACTATCATGCTACCACTAGAGTGAAAGCACCGCCAGCATTCAAAAGTGACCAAAACATCAGCCAGGAAGCATAGGAACTGAGAAGTGGTCTGTGGTCACCACCTGCAGAACCACTCCTTTATTGGGGGTGTCTTGCTAATTGCCTATAATTTCCACCTTTTGTCTATTCCATTTGCACAACAGCATGTGAAATGTATTGTCAATCAGTGTTGCTTCCTAAGTGGACAGTTTGATTTCACAGAAGTGTGATTAACTTGGAGTTACATTGTGTTGTGTAAGTGTTCCCTTTATGTTTTTGAGCAGTGTATATAAAAAATTATAAATAATTAATACAAATAAATGTTAAAGAAAAAGAACACCTTCCTAATATTGAGTTGCATCCCCTTTTTGTTCTCAGAACAGCCTCAATTCTTGGGGGCATGGACTCTACAAGGTTGTTGAAAGCATTCCACAGGGATGCTGGCCCATGTTGTCTCCAATACTTCCCACAGTTTTGTCAAGTTGACTGGATGTCCTTTAGGTGGTGGACCATTATTGATACACACGGAAAACGGTTGAGCGTTAAAAACCCATCCACGTTGCACTTCTTGACACAAACCGGTACGCCTTACACCTACTACCATACCCCGTTCATAGACACGTAAATATTTTGTCTTTCCCATTCACCCTCTGAATGGCACAAATACACAATCCATGTCTCAATTGTCTCAGGGCTTAAAAATCCTTCTTTAACCTGTCTCCTATCTTCATCTACACTGATTGAAGTGGATTTAACAAGTGACATCAATAAGGGATCACAGCTTTCACCTGGATTTACCTGATCAGTCTATGTCATGGAATAGGCAGGTGTTCCTAATGTTTTTTACACTCAGTGTATTGCAATCAACTGGAAGCTCTATCACTGCAGCAAAGGATCATGGGATAATTGCCATTTCTCTGACATAAGAGAACCATCTATAACCATTAGAGTGAAATATGATTAGGTTGCAGGGTTTTTGCTAGAGAAGGATGTTGGGTTGTTATTGTTGAGACTGAGTGGTTATTGTGGCTATGGACCAGAGCTAACCATCTGGTGGCTAACAATAGGAGAGTAGTAATACAATGGCAATGGTAATCAATTGCCTTAAAGAGGCTGCTTGAAGCCGAAAGTACCTTCCTGCACTCGCACACGATCACCTCATAGTTCAATATCATCATGTTTCACTCTTACCTTCCACATCCTGACCAATGGAGATGCCTGCCCATTTTCTCTGAAAAACAAGTCATTTATCCTAATCAGTGTACAGTTCACACATTTCCTTTATATAAACTATTTATGGCAGGGGTGGGCAAACTTTTTGGCTCGAGAGCCACAATGAGAATTCAAAATTCAACGGAGGGCCCACAGATTTCTTTTACAGATATGTTTGTCAATATAATTTTGTGGGCCAGAAAAAGGGCAGTTATTTGAAAATGTATAGGTCCATTATAAATTCTACATACTTTCTATTTTTAGAAATTCAAAAGGAGTGGCCTGGAGTGTTTTTTTGCCCAAAATAAATCACCTCCCCCACCCTGATTTATGGCATCCAGTTACTCAGCAACAAGGTACAAACAGGCCCAGGAAAAATACATTCTTACATATGTGGACGACGTTACTTTGGAGATGTACTAAAACTACCAAATAGGGTGTTCTGACAAAAACAGTGGTGTAACGTTCCTCTCAAGCATGGTCTTATTTTACAACCCACTTCATCTTTCAAGAAGGACATCAGTCACAAAACGGTCAAAAACTGTCAGGACCAGGCAACAGGTTTTTGACTGATCATGAACTGATGTGTCACCTACTTTACATGACTTAGGCCTAAGCTCTTGGCTGATGTATGGAGCATTACTTTACATGACTTAGGCCTAAGCTCTTGGCTGATGTATGGAGCATTACTTTACATGACTTAGGCCTAAGCTCTTGGCTGATGTATGGCACATTAGGCCATTGACAAATGTCCAGTGAAGAGTTATGGTGTAGTGCATCGCTACAACTTCAAAATGTTTCTACCGTTTCTACTTCCGTTTACACTCCAATCTAGTCGTAAAACAAGACCGGGGTGAGGACGTTACTGTAGTACCTGTGTGCTGCTGTGGCTGCAGAGTTTAAAGATGGAGAAAGAGCAGGCAGTCAGGCAAGGTCATAGGTCAAAAGCGGTGACATACATGATAGAAAGACAACAGACGGAAAGAGGAGCACACAGACAGACAGGCCATAGAAGTTAGACAGCTAGAGCACAGTACAGCCTCAGGTGAAGTAAGACGCTCAGATGGCGTCAGTTACATCCACAGAATGTTCCGGAGCTGCACTTGTAGAAACCCACTTCATCCTCGTTGATTAAATAATGGTTTTATTTATAAAATGCCCTAAAGATGTGGGTTAGACCTTTAGTCCGTTTACTGTTACAAGACATTTTACACAAGACATTCAAGCGAGGAGAGGTTTAAACACAGTGTGTAGCCTATTTATGAAGGCCATGATGGTGGCTCCTACCTGGGGAAGACTGAAGGCGATGGTTCCTGGGACCACACTCTGGTGGGTCTTCACTGTGAACACAAACTTGTGGGTCGGCGTGGTTCTCACCGTCACGTGACTGCGTAGAGGAGAAGAATATCATACAGAGTACTAGAATATGCATGTTTACACGGATAGCAAGCATTCTATTGAGAGAGAAAACACGTTGTTTTGATCAGTCAGGAAAATGAAAATGCTAAAAACAGAATGGGTTACTTCTTTCACCAGGTGAGAGAGCTTTGTTGAGTCCCACGCCTGCCCCAGAGGGACATGTGCGAGGCCAGAGATGAGAAGACCGAGACAATTTAGTGACATGATAGAAAAGGAAATCAGAGCAGCCATAGAGAGTGTGATGGCCCTGAGGCTTTTTTGGCATCGTGGCTAGAGAGCTGAGCCCCAGTAATGCATTGTGATCTGCCACTACCCACACACTGGCCTTTGATTTTAACAGAGGCACCTCAGGGGCTGGGGATCAAAACACACACACACACACACACACACACACACACACACACACACACACACACACACACACTCACACACTCACACACTCACACACTCACACACTCACACACTCACACACTCACACCTTACTGTTCAAACTGTGACTCCTTCTCACTCACGACTGCGCAGTTGGTCAGTGACAGTTCATCTGTTGGACATCGCCCAGCTTGCAGAGTCTGGAAATGAGAAGAAAATGAGACTCAATAACCTTTACAAAGGGACACATGACCCATTGACATACATGTATATGCTGTAATGAGAAGACCTCTTCCCTTGGCTGTGAATCCTTACAAGATCACAGCCTATCACCTGTACTGATGTAAATGGGTCTTTCTATAAAGAATGGGGCCAATGTGTGACATTGGGACCAACATTTTAAAATGTTTGAAACAAAAAATATAACTGATTTTCATGCAGTTCCACGTGTGTACTTAGAGGAATAAAAGTGAATATATGCAAATTGGCCCATAACTCCACCTATACAGCAACATATACCTAGGACTATACATCCTTTGAGCAGGGTTCATAGAGACATTGGCAAGACAAATTCAAGGACTTTCAGGGGCTTTTTCAAGCGCTAAATTGTAATTTTCAAGGAACTCAATGTTATACAATTGTATAATGTATATAATTCTACATAGGGCCTAATATAGAACCCTCCCTCCTCCCAGAAATGCATGCAAAAAGTTTTTTTTAAAGAAGGGGGGAAAAGTAGGCCATTATCACTAAGAATAAAGCATTTTTTAGGCCTTGTGAATGCATTGATATTCAAATTATTATAATTTTTTTTTAAATGAGAATAATGTGGACATTGCCTGACTATATAGATTGGATATATGCATGACAATTTATCTGTAGCCTGTGTGGTCGACGCAGGCACACATAAATAAATCGATGAATAGCGATTGAATTAATCTCACTATCGCTGTTTTCATCCTTAGAAAGTTACCAAAAACCAGGTTCCTTTTTTTAATGGGAGGATTTGTATGGAAAGGCAAGTTGAAGCCAACGTCAGGTGTTGTCATCCCCATAATAACCGCACGTGGTTTCACCGCAACAGAGTAGCGCAGCACCCTTCAATTGAAGCCGTGGGAAACAAACGAAAGTGGCCACATCTCTCACAAAACAAATGATCAAAAATGAAATCACGGATAATTATAAAGGGAGCAGGAGAACTTATAAACTGGCTACAATAACTTTTCATGCACCAAATTGAGGAAATGTCTGATTTTCAAGCTAGGCTATTCCAGTACTCCAAATTCAAGTTGAAGTAGGCTAACGTCAACTCCCCCCATTCCGTACAAATGTGCGCAACCGCAACATTCATACGAGGCTACAAAGAAAACTAATGGAACTGTAGCGACTGTGTTGACTTCAAAATTGGGGGTGTGAACTACGTTTCTATTCAAGCATTGATCGACATGGTAATGGCTCTATAGTATTGGAGAAAAGTTGAAGAAACGGACCCTCCGTTACATCGTGACGTGTCATGTTGTAACGTACAGCCCGCCTAAAGCAACTATTTCTGTCTTACAATCTCTCTCCACCAGGTGCAGCACTTCTCTCATCGTTTAAAAACAAGAAATGGACAGTGACGGGGGTAAGGTGGGACACCTAGTAATTTTTTTGCGTCATCATTGCATGCGATCATCATTCTCAAAGCCGCTGTTTACTTCTAAGATCACATTAGCACCGCCCTAAAAACCCGATTCAAATTTGACACAAACCTTCAAATAGGTATGTAATGACACATTATATAAACTGTTTATAGTGTTTTATTTATATTTTAGAGGCGATAAGGTGATAAGTTGGACAGATCGAGTGAAAAAAGCAATTTTCCCACACAACATCTCTCCTTCTCACTATCATGCATTAGTTTCGCTTCCCCACCCGCCATTTTTTTAAAGACCCGACGGAGCTCATTGCCTTGTTGAATTATGCAGAAACGGGCAGCGTGGGGGTCATGTAATTGATTCTGTTGGAAAGGGGAGAAATTGTGCTTTACAATGGTATTGACATTACAGTTGATCTGGAAGTATTACGTTTTTGGGGCGCTAAAATAAGGTAAATTGTACGGACCAAGGCGATGTACAAAAGTGAGTGAGTTTACGTTACTTCAAGCCGCTTGTATTGTTTAAAACTGCAGGTCTAACATTGAAAACAAAATGTATTTGTCATGTTATTTCATTACCAGATCATATTGTGATTAAACCCACTGGGCTATGTAATTTGTTGTCATTATATCCAGAATAATGAATAGGAATAGCGCTGGGTGTTGCGCCCTAGCATTCAGGGCAAGAGGGGCAGAGCCCCACCTGTTTTGCATGTTATTTTGGCATTAATTCGTGTCACATATCAGTTTGCAAACAATGAAAAAAACTGAAACACTTGCCCTAAGCTAATAAAGCCGCATACAAACTCTAAGAAAAGCAGCTCCAAATGCGGGTGTTTTAGCCTAGTTCAGTGCTTTCTGTGGTGGAGGGGCAGTCAGTGAAAATACAGAGCGTAAACTAGATTGTCTCAGAGTTGTCACTCATGGGGACACTAGGTCACAGGCGAATCTACAGCGAGAGCTAGGCAGTTCAAACCCCCTTGGGTGCTGCCATATATTTACATTAGAAGTGCCCTTCCATGAAGGCGCAAGGTCATGGGACAAATCACGTTATATCTCCTGTAGCTTTGACTGGACTGATCGTGTCAACATCACACTTTCACAATCTTAGCTAGCAAGCTAGACAAGCAGGAATCAAGAAAAAAAATCTACTGGCAAATCATTTTCAATCCTTGTCATATGAAGAGAAATGATATAACGTATCGGTGCTCATCCGCCATTGGACATAAACATTACACAACAAGTCGAAATCACAAATTCAACAATGAGTGGTTTGGAAGGAGTCAATGGCTAACTGCAAGTGTCGCAAAGCAATCACTATTTTGTTTCCCCCACCTGCTATTTGGTGGAGAGGGTGTGTGGTCCAAGTCTGGGTTTAAGGATTTAAAACATCTGTCAGGGTCTCTTTTACAAGCTTAAAAGAATAAACATTCACACAACACACTATGGGGAAGAATAGGTTGAATACATTGCCCCTGCTGTCAATCCAGCATGACTTCTGCCGCGTTCAAAATAACTGGGAATTCAGAAAAAAAATAGTTTGGACTGGGAAAATGTTTTGAACGGTCATCCAGCTCGCAATTCCAAGTCAGAAACTCTGGCCTCTTTCTCGAGCTCCGACCTGAAGATCATTGACGTCTTGAAAGCACCATAAATCCAGAGACTGCCAGACTTTGATGACAAAGTTTGATGAAAGTTCGCCCATAAGGACCGCCGCGCCACGTTCAAGTGAGACCATGTCTTGTATACTGCTGCATAAATGATGTAATATGACAGGGAGATATGTATACTGTAGCTAAAAAAGTAATACTAAGTGTATGTTGTGTAGTAAGCTGTTAGTAGCCCATGTGTCTCACCTTAAGAATTTGGTCCCTCTCCCATCATAACTTAGTCTACTGTTCTGACTTGGTGGTGCACATGTAGCCTATAGCCAGTTTTAGAGAAATATTATCATTGAATATTGTAAGAGCTTTCATTGTCTGCTTAAATGCCCATGTTATTTATCCTACAGTACTGACTTGGTGTACTGGGAGAATACTGTAACAAAGGCCCATGTTCTGAATTCTGTCTCTGTACATTTCAAAAGTGCTGAATCGGCTACTCGCTCATTATGCCATAGTTTGTACATCTCAATTGTTTTATTGCTTATATTGTAGGTTTATCTCATTAGTACACTACATGACCAAAAGTATGGACACCTGCTCGTCGAACACCTCATTCCAAAATCATGGGCATTAATATGGAGTTGGTCCCCCCTTTGCTGCTATAACAGCCTCCACTCTTCTGGGAAGGCTTTCTACTAGATGTTGGAACATTGCTGCAGGGACTTGCTTCCATTCAGCAACAAGAGCATTAGTGAAGTTGGGCACTGATGTTCGGCAACTATGTCTGGCTCGCAGTTGGCGTTCCAATTCATCCCAAAGGTGTTCAATGGGGTCAAGGTTAGGGTTCTGTGTAGGCCAGTCAAGTTCTTCCACACCGATCTCGACAAACCATTTCTGTATAGACCTCGCTCTGTGCACAGGTGCATTGTTATGCTGAAACAAGAAACGTGCTTCCTCAAACTGTTGCCACAAAGTTGGAAGCACAGAATCGTCTAGAACGTCATTGTATGCTGTAGCGTTAAGATATCCATTCACTGGAACTAAAAGGCCTAGCCCGAACCATGACAAACTGCCCCAGACCATTATTCCTCCTCCACCAAACTTTACAGCGGCACTATGAAGTTGGCACTACGCGGCTGAGCTTTCGTTGCTCCTAGACGTTTCCACTTCACAATTACAGCACTTACAGTAGACCGGGGCAGCTCTAGCAGGAGAGAAATTTGACGAACTGACTTGTTGGAAAGGTGGCATCCTATGACAGTGCCACGTTGAAAGTCAATGAGCTCTTCAGTAAAGCCATTCTACTGCCAATATTTGTCTATGGAGATTGCATGCCTGTGTGTTCAATGTTATACACCTGTGAGCAATGGGTGTGGCTGAAATAACCTAATCCACTCATTTGAAGGGGTGTCCACATACACTATATATACAAAAGTATCTTATTCATCATTTTAGGCAATGTTGGAATGATTTCATTGTTTTGCTTACTTTGTGTATTATAATTAGCTCATGTGGTTTCCTTCACGAGGAGGGGATATTATATAATGTTGTTGGGTCTGTAACCATGTTTCCCGTTCAAATATTTGTTCAGTAATAGACCCACGTAATTCCAGTTGATATTGCAAGGGTTGTTTTGTTTGCGCAATGCTCTATCTTTGTCAGTATATTTTCTATAAAAGTGGATCCTCGTGATTGTATTTTCCTTCCTTTTTAGACCACATAGTCCAAATAAAATAACACAAAAGCTGTGTAGTGGCTTTGCTGGCATGCAACACAAAATGTTGGTTGAGTTTACCCCACTAAGATAAACATGCTAAAATCGCCACGGTTGTGCACAGTCGACTTCCAAGGCACAAAAACATATGAAAGCATGAACTCGTTACCTTTACGCTTTCTCTGTTGAACTGATGAGACCCTGCCGTAAATCAAGCAGACAACAGATGATCAACATCAATTCACGAGGGATATCGAGGCACAACGGTCTTTACCGGTGTAATGAACGAGACAGCAAAATACTCTGGACATTCCACTCAAAAACCTTTTTTTCCAGGACCTAGGTTGTTGCTGAATCGCATGCACTATCACAACAGCTGTTCGTCACTTGACTGTCATTTGGAAAATTATACTCAGAGATATGACATAGATGCAGAAAGTAAACAACATAGTGGGTCAATTTCCGCAACATCTAAGAGAGTTGAAGCCCGAGGCTCAACTTCTCCTTGGTTTTGGTCCTGTGGCAGGTAACAGGTACAAGCAACACGCTGTGCACATTTCACAACTGTTTCCTTGAGCTCAAACTATAGGATAGGCTAGGCCTAAATCAAATTGAGAGCAGGAGAATCTGATAGCCCACAATAAAGACTTCCCTTCCTCCCAAGTAACACACCACTTCTACTTTTCCAAACAGTAATTAAAGAGCCTAAAAGGGGAAGCCTCACTATAAATAGTGATTCCCTGCTTACTGTTGAAAAGGGGGTCCATTGGTTGTAAAATAATAACACACATGACAAAGAGGGCTGCTTTGCTGTTCTAATGATCTGGATTGTTCACAGCAGGGAAACGTGTGAAACAGTAGAAACTGAGGTGGAAATTGTGGTGAATTAGCTATCAACACTGCTGGAGGTCTAAGGGACACTTTGCAAAAAAAACTATTCTTAAGATGTGAGGAATTCAAATGAAATGGTAAAAAGCCACTCACGGACCACCCAAACCAAGCCCACCCCAGGACACGGTATAATTTAATTTGTTCGACAAGTTGTATAAAGCCTGGACTTGGAATATTGTTTATGCATACAATATAATGTATTCTCAGTGAATTTCCGGAATTTTTATTCCCTGTTCAAAGAAATTAGCCATTGAAATTGCTTGCATTTTCCCAATAAATTAAGTGAAAGTACCAAGTTTTGCCCACTAGATGCCGCTGTTCCTGCTACTGCCACACCCTTTTATCCATTTTGCTGGTCTCTTGTGTCTATCAAATGTATCACAACAATTTCTTTGCAACTTTGGTCAGAAAACCAATAGCTTTCGCTCATGATGACAATACGTGGTGTGGTCGTCATCACAATTCGATCCAGTCTTCCATGAAAGCAATTAAGTGTGTCCTTCTCTTAGCAACCTAATTCTTCAAGCCAACTCTCCTTGAATAGTCCAACAAGAGGCAGCTCTCAGGGGGCTATCCCTATGGTGCAATTCTCATATCAATACCTTTCATACAAGCCCAAAACTTTGGAGAAATGGGCTAGTGACTAAACTGTTGTGACAACACTAAGAAAATAATACAATTATAAACCACTGCATGGCAGTCATATGTTTTTCAGTACAATTATTAGAAAACATCTCTGTGTAGTGTGATTAGTGACATTTACTATTAAATCCAACCCAATACCATTTGAAAACACTATACAGTGTGTGTTTGGGACTTTTACCATTGAAAACCCTTAGAGACCATAACATTGAAACCAGTAGAACTGCTATAGACTAATAGTTTGTTTGTTCACCAAACACACAGGGGCGGTTTCCTGTTCACAGATTAAGCCTAAGAGAAGGACAAACTAAATTGCTTTCATGGAAGACTGGCTTGAATTGTGAGGATGACCACAATGTATATTTATCATGAGCAAAAGCTATTGGTTTTCTACCCAAAGTCGGTGGGGTAAAGTACTTAAGTAAAAATACTTTAAAGTACTACAAGCCCTGTCAACGTTAATGGGGGCCTGTTTGGCCCGCCTTTTCCTGTAGTCCACAATCCGCTCCTTTGTCTTGCTAACATTGAGGGAGAGGTTGTTGTCCTGGCACCACACTGAAAGTTCTCTGACCTGTTCTCGTTGTCGGTGATCAGGCCTACCACTGTTGTGTCGTCAGGAAACTTAATGATGGTGTTGGAGTCGTGTTTGGCCACGCAGTCGTGGGTGAACAGGGAGTACAGGAGGGGACTTAGTACACACCCCTGAGGGGCCCCAGTGTTGAGAATCAGCGTGGCAGACGTGTTGTTGCCTACCCTTACCACCTGGGAGCAGCCCATCAGGAAGTCCAGGATCCAGTTGCAGAGGGAGGTGTTTACTCTCAGGGTCCTTAGCTTAGTGATGAGCTTTGAGGGCACTATGGTGTTGAACGCTGAGCTGTAGTCAATGAACAGCACTCTCACATAGGTGTTCCTTTTGTAGAGGTGGGAAAGGGCAGTGTGGAGTGCGATTGCGATAACGTCATCTGTGGATCTGTTTGGGCGGTATGTGAATTGGAGAGGGTCTAGGGTATTTTTATTTTACCTTTATTTAACTAGACAAGTCAGTTGGAAGTTTACATACACTTAGGTTGGAGTCATTAAAACTCGTTTTTCAACCACTCCACAAATTTCTATAGTTTTGGCAAGTCGGTTAGGACATCTACTTTGTGCATGACACAATTTTTCTAACAATTGTTTACAGAGATTGTTTCACTTATAATTCACAGTATCATAATTCCAGTGGGTCAGAACTTTGAGCGGCCTTTCAGGTTATGT
The DNA here is from genome assembly GCF_029448725.1 of Salvelinus fontinalis. NCBI lineage: Eukaryota > Metazoa > Chordata > Actinopteri > Salmoniformes > Salmonidae > Salvelinus > Salvelinus fontinalis. The sequence continues at coordinate 23,482,163 of NC_074665.1, forward strand.
CGATATAGGACTCGTTTTACTGTGGATATAGACACTTTTGTACCTGTTTCCTCCAGCATCTTCACAAGGTCCTTTGCTGTTGTTCTGGGATTGATTTGCACTTTTCGCACCAAAGTACGTTCATCTCTAGGAGACAGAATGCACCTCCTTCCTGAGCGGTATGACAGCTGCGTGGTCCCATGGTGTTTATACTTGCTATTGTTTGTACAGTTGAATGTGGTTGAACCAGACTTGTGAAGGTCTACAATTTTTTTTCCTGAGGTCTTGGCTGATTTCTTTTGATTTTCCCATGATGTCAAGCAAAGAGGCACTGAGTTTGAAGGTAAGCCTTGAAATACATCCACAGGTACACCTCCAATTGACTCAAATTATGTCAATTAGCCTATCAGAAGCTTCTAAATACCGCCCCCTATCCCAAACAGGTTAAAGGCACAGTCAACTTAGTGTATGTAAAATTCTGACCCACTGGAATTGTGATACAGTGAAATAATCTGTCTGTAATCAATTGTTGGAAAAATTACTTGTGTCATGCACAAAGTAGATGTCCTAACCGACTTGCCAAAACTATAGTTTGTTAAACAAGAAACTTGTGGAGTGGTTGAAAATGAGTTTTAATGACTCCAACCTAAGTGTATGTAAACTTCCGACTGCAACTGTATGTGGCAAGACTATAGAATCTATAAGGACCATAGCATTTATGACTACATAAACTACTGAGACTATAGACACAGAGACTATAGATATGCGAGACTATAGAGAGTTTAGATACTGTAGAGACTATGGCGACTGTAGAGACTATAGAGGAAACGCAGCAGTGATACATATGACAGAAGAAGCCTAGAGCTAGTCTTAGAGAGAAGCCTAGAGCAAGGGCTAGTACTAAGTGAATGTGGATGTGAAAGTTGTGTGATTGTGAGATATGACATATTAAGCTGATTGATATTTGGATTACAAGAGTTTGAAATATGAATAATAAACTGATTCAAAATTGTATTACAAGAGATTGAAATTTAGCTATAACGTACTGACTGAATGAGAGATGTCAGGGGACAAGCTCCAGCGTGAATGTGGAGTGAAGTGTGAGCTGAGTTTTTCAATCTATGACGTTATGTAGTGGTTCCATCCATCACGGCCCATCGTAGTCTGGGACTACTAATAATAGCTGGAGTGTAATTGAGCACGGGTGTTGTTGTATATGTATAGGAAGTAGCGTTCTATAGGCGTTTTTGTGAATTGGCTATGGGGTCTGGGACCACTGTACCATAGTCTCTGGTAGGCTAGAGAACCGTTGAAGATACATATGGTGCATATATCCATATGGAGTGGTGTGGATGTAAATACCTTAAGTATAGTTATATATGTAAAATAATGAATAGCCCAAACAGTTCTGTGAGCTGAGTTTTTTTATTTATAACGTTATCTATGGTTATTATATATGTATTATATATGTATTATATATGTTATATATATATATATATATATATATATATATATATATATATATGTATAGGAAGTAGGGGCAAGTCTTAGGAGAAGGCTAGAGTGAGGGCAGGAGAGGCCCCACTGACAACTGTCTGTAGGCATTTATAAGAAGTGTCTACGTGGTCGAGAACCACTGGGAACTGTTGAAGATACATATGGTGTCCACTACCGCCCATCGATCTACAGGTAGTGAGCACTGACAGGCGAAGCCATTGAAACGTTTGAGAGGGTAACAGCTGAGATGGGTTAGGGTTAGGGTTACCGCCCATCGATCTACAGGTAGTGAGCACAGACAGGCGAAGCCATTGAAACGTTTGAGAGGGTAACAGCTGAGATGGGTATGGGCTGTAACAATGTTCTTTGATACCCCCGGACACTGAGATTTCCTCGAGAACATGATATGTGTACCTCTCGGGCTGTGATCGTTGCTGGTGGTGTGGATGTGAATAACTAAAGACTTATAATGTTATATAGGGATTCTGTAAGGAGATATGAAAGAAGAGTGTATTATTTCAGAATATGCTGTTAAACAGAACACTAGAGTGAATATTTAAACCCCTATATAAATAGAACAAGAGAGGAGGAGGAATTTGTGATATGACACATAAATGGTTACTAGAGATAAAGTAACATAATATTGAGTATAATGGATTACTAGAGATCTGACAAGGAATCAATAGAAAAAATGTGAATAATATACAACTTGCACACCCACACGTAGACGTACGTAAGTGGTGTAAAAAGTATTCTGAGAAATATTCAGTGGTCCCTTTATGGATCATTTGATGAAGATAAGGTTAAAGCATTGTACAGGACTTGACTTACCCCTAACTGCACCGGCCATCTGTGGATGAACGCCATGCACAAAGACTAACAAAAACAACGTATTTTTATTTTCGCCCCTTTTTCGTCATATCCAATTACGATCTTGTCTCATTGCTGCAACTCCCCAACAGTCTTGGGAGAAGCGAAGGTCAAGTCACGTGTCATCCGAAACATGATCCGCCAATTGAGCAATGCCCTATGGGATCCCCGGTCATGGCCGGTTGTGACATAGCCTGGGATCGAACCCGGGTCTGTAGTGATGCCTTAGACTGCTGTGCCACTCTGGAGGCCTAGACAAAACAACTTTTAAATGAATTATCTGAAATCTGGTTCACATTTGCTGTACTCCTATTCTTGTTAATTAGTTCAACTTGTCTTTCTTAAGCCTGTCTGGAGACAGTTTCAAATCTCACCCTCTGCTGTTGTATTACAAAAGTACATGTGGTGAACCAAATAAGAGTAGCACCTAGATGAAGGTCTTCTATCCCTGATATCCTTCAACCCTGATCTTATTCTCTCGATATTAGCTAAAAATGCCAACATCGGAATCGGCCGATGTCTAGTTTAACGCCGATGTTAAAAACCGATGTCAAAGCTACCGTGCATACCTATATAACATAGTTACATGACGCAGTGACGCCACGTAAAATATTGCGCTACGCGTGCAACACAGCAATCCTAACCTAGCCCACAATGTCTGCTGTGTGGATCAAGCAGTCAACAAGTCTAGCAGTCATTTGAAAGAGTAAGAAAATTTCAGTGAGACAACTCAAAGGTGAAATCCATTAAAGTCAAGATAATGGAATTCATTGCCCTTGACAATCAACCATTCTCTGTCGTGCGTGATGTTGGCCTTTCGCCGACTGGTCGAGCACCGGTACACACTAGCAAGTGCGCAATTTTTCAGATATTGCCCTACCGGAGTTACACAGTAATAGCTTTACTGGTATTAGCTTCATGACATACATACTATGGAACGCCATTTGGCTCTTTGCGTGTCAAAAAATATACAGTAGCACTGTCAAAGCTCTACAAAAAAAGTCTGCGAACACGCAAACCCCGGAAACGAATGATGCGTTTACAATACTGCATTGGTAATAAAGCATCATTTGTTCGACCGCAACTTCTGGGGTTGCTAGCTTTAGCTTGGTACCTAGCGAGCACCATTACAACCAGCCTGAAAACAATGACCAGTAGAAACTGCAGTCATTTTCATTATTCTTAGCAATGATTTAGGAATGCTTGTGCGTAAGTATTAGCAAGGTTGCCACTTGTTGTTCTCCTATTGAAATTTAACTTCAGTTCATGAAATAAATAGCTAGCCAGCTACTTAACCCTGTTGCACAAAGCTAACGTTATAAGCAGCCAGCTAGCTTCATCTGGCTAGTGAGGCTCGACCGGACCGGTTTATGTGTTGTGAAGCTAGCCACAATAAGATTTAGGCACAATAGTGGAATTTGCGGTTTGCCTTCAAAATAAAATTATGTCATTGACAGTGATGCAAATTAATACAAAATAGTAGACTTATGCCATACTTTTATTTTGAAGGCTAACTGCAAAGTCCACTATTGTGGCTAATCCTTATTGTGGCTAGCTTCACATAGATTGGTCCAACCTCCATTAATCAAATAAGAACGGTCTTATAAATTAGGGTTATTTTAGATGATGACACCTAGCTATATAGTTAGCTAGCTAACTATAGCTACTGAAACAGATTGTGTCATTTTGCTATGTTTTTGGGAAATAAAATTGTTTGCATCTATGAGCTAGCTAGCTTTTTTTTATGACCAGCACTGTAGGTGCGCGAGACAACTTTACCAGCATCATAGCATACGTATAGATGAATCGTTGTGACATGAAATACGAGTGATAGTGTAATCAATGTGTGATAACTACGTAAAAAATGTATGAACATTTTTATGTGCAGTCATATTCAAGCCCTGATTGGTCAAAGAGTGTGTGTCAAAAAAGATACACGTCAAATAGCAAAGACCCAAATGGCGTTCCATAGAAATCCTGGTTGAGAATGAAACGAACAAATGAACAACGAAACAGCACAGCAAGTAAGTGAAAGAAATAGGTTTTGATTATGTTTTACTGGTCATGGGGACATACGTCCCGGATGACGCTGGGCCAATTGTGCACCGCCCTATGGGACTCCCGATCATGGCCGGAAGTGATACAGCCTGGATTCGAACCACGAACTGTTACGCCTCTTGCCTACGACCGCTGCGTCCATCCATGTGTGTGTGTTAACTATTTAACTGTACTAGAATGCTTAAAAGGCCGCTAAAATTTAAAATATTGGTTATCGGTATCATTTTTATTGGCAAGGAAAATATTGAATATCGGTATCAGCCAAAAATTTAATATCGGTTCATCACTCATTTCAATCCAAAAAATGGAAGAGGGCGTAATGTTTACGGGGCCTTAATAGGTACACTTACCACATATGCTGACAACTTAATGGAAAACTGTGTGGAATACTGAGCTGAGTTGGCTGACAGGAGCAAATCTCTAGGGCTTTTCCCCTTCTAAGGCAAAGAAAGACTTTCTAATGATGTGTGGAGCACTAAGAGCACAGTTTTAACTAAGCAGTTTCAATTAAGTTAATGTGAGTTGCAGATTTAGTTAAGGGAATTCTACACATTCTTTTGAAATGTAATCAGCTCAAAATGAATAGAAAAAACCTACAGGAAAAACTACATGTGAGCAAGACTCTGCTTGATTTAAGTACAGTTAACTGCCATAATAAAGAACCAACATAAAGTGTCTGAATAGGGCGTTGGGCCACCACGAGGAGCCAGAACAGCTTCAATGCATCTTGGCATAGATGGTACAACTGTCTGAAGGTCTATTGGAGGGATGCAACAAAATTCTTCCACGAGAAATTCCATTATTTGGTGTTTTGTTGAAGGCGTTGCTTAAACAGGTGCGATGATTTTCAATGCCCGTGTGCAGATGATAAACTGTTTCCACTCAATTCCAAGGCCAGAAAAAGTCAAAATTCTCTATCGTAAAAATGAATGAAAACAAAAATTAGCCTTTTGGTCATAATAAACACGGGTGAAATTAGCGTAAGGGGGGGGGCCTATTGTTTCTGTTTTTGAGGAAGGAGACTTCACTTCCTTCCTTTCCAGAACAGAAAAATGTACTGAACGCAGCCAGGCATTCCCCCCAGAAGTAAAACGGGAAATGACAAACTTCCGCAAGATCATTTTACTTCTGGGTAAAAGATCAACGTAATATGAATAAGCAGGATATGAGATATTATTTTTGGTAAAAAAGGAAATTAGTGATGGGTGATTGCTCAAGCAATTATCCTATTCTTACAGACAGTTATGCTGACATCTGCAGCAGGGGCCCCAGTCACATCATAACATTATGTTATCCACAGTTTCCACACATTACAGTCAACGATGAATCTCCATTTCATATGTGCTACAGTGCCACTGTCAGTCAGTGGATACCTAGATGGCTAGCTAGTCCACATTGTTCATAGAGCTAGAGCCAAAGTGGAAAGCTCTAGGTAACGTTAAATTACATTTGGACTTCGCTATCGGTTGTGCCTCTAGAGTACGTTGACACCCCTTCAAATTCGTGGATTTGGCTATTTCAGCCACACCCGTTGCTGACAGGTGTATAAAATCAAGCACACAGCCATGCAATCTACATAGACAAACATTGACAGTAGAATGACCCGTACTGAAGAGCTCAGTGACTTTCAAATTGGCCTCTCCAACAGGTCAGTTTGTCAAATTTATGCCCAGCAAGAGCTGCCCCGATCAACTGTCCATGCTGTTATTGTGAAGTGGAAACGTCTAGGAACAACAACGGCTCAGCCGTATAGTGGTAGGCCACACAAGCTCACAGAATGGGACCGCCGAGTGCTGAAGTGCATAGTGCGTAAAAATCCTCTGTCCTCGGTTGCAACACTCACTACTGAGTTTCAAAACTGCCTCTGGAAGCAACTTCAGCACAATAACTGTTTTCGGAAGCTTCATGAAATGGGTTTCCATGGCCGAGCAGCAGCACCCAAGCTTAAGATCACCATGCGTAATGCCAAGTGTCGGCTGGAGTGGTGTAAAGCTCGCCACCATTGGACTCTGGAGGAGTGGAAATGCGTTCTCTGGAGTGATGAATCACGCTTCACCATCTGGCAGTTCAATGGACGAATCTGGGTTTGGCGCATGCCAAGAGTAACACTACCTGTCCCAATGCATAGCGCCAACTTTAAAGTTTGGTGGAGGAAGTACAATGGTATGTGGCTATTTTTCATGGTCCGGGCTACCCCTTAGTTCCAGTGAAAGGAAATCTTAACGCTACAGCATACAATGACATTCTAGACGATTCTGTGCTTCCAACTTTGTGGCAACAGTTTGAGGAAGACTCTTTCCTGTTTCTGTATTACAATTCCATACATAAATGTTTTTTGAAGATCGGTGTGGAAGAACTTGATTGGCCTGCACAGAGCAATGACCTCAAAATGAACTGGAACACCGACTGCGAGCCAGGGCTAATCGCCCAACATCAGTGCCCAACCTCACTCATGCTCTTGTGGCTGAATAGAAGCAAATCCCTGCAGTAATGTTCCAACATCTGGTGGAAAGCTTTCCCAGAAGAGTGGAGGCTGTTATAGCAGCAGAGGGGGGACCAACTCAATATTAAAGCCCAAGATTTTGGAATGAGCTATTCGACGCGCAGGTGTCCATATAATTTTGACCATGTAGTGTACCTAGCTAGACTGGTCATAAAAGCTAGTCAACAAGTTAGCCAGCTGTTAAACCTTGGCAGGCGAGATTTAGCTTAGCTAGATGTATCCTTTCATACTGCGCTGGCTTAGTTAGCTACTATTACAATGAGATTTCCTTGTTGAGACCGGTTAGAGATAAGACAGAGATATACTATTTGAGTGTATTGTATTGTACAGTGGCATGTATTCATGGATGCCAAGGGAAGCCAGGCCCCCCCCCCCCCCAAAATACCAAGAAAAAAATACAAAATAAATGTATTTTGTCTCTCTGTGTTTCAAAATGTTCCTGCAATTCGCAAGGCTGAATGTATCTCACCGGAGAAAAAATCAGAGCGAGCGAAACAGCGCCCCTCTGTCTCAGTATGTGTAGCCCATCTATCTAATGCTGTCTGGTCAAAATTAGTATGACATTGTTGCCGCCCATAGCATTGAATGCAAGGGAAGCCAGCTACCATTTGGCCTGCCTTGATAAAAAAAAATAGATATATAATAGCCAATCACCATTGAGCTAAACTGATTGAGCTCAACTGTGAATGGTCTTGGCACACCAACTACAACAACAAAAAATGTCAAGGGAAGCCAGTTTGGATGTGGCTTCACACCAAGCACATCAAAAGCAAAACGACATTTACAGAAAAAACTTGAATTGTTGCATCATGTTGTGTCCTTGTCCTCCGTTGGCTACCTAGCTAGCTAAAATTGTCCCTTTCCTAAATTACCCATGGATGGAGATAGGGATTTAAACTTGTGGTTTTACCTACTTCTCCAGACTGATTATAACGGTGATTCGGATCCAACAATAAATTCTAACATTGTGCGCCTTGCCAGAGAGGGTGGAAGTTCAATATATAGCTAGATGTAGTAGGCTAACACTAATGTTAACTAGCTGGCCTGGCGCACCGTTGCCCATGAAAGGAAGTTAGGCCAGTGAGCAAGCATTTTAGCCTAGGATAACAAAAACGAAGTGTGTTTATGACAGTCATAGACCGGTTCGGCGACATGAAAGACAGGATGGCATTCATTGGCGTCTCTCTACAAGTAGGGTGAGTGAACATGTTTTTTTCTACTTGCATGCACAAACACAGAGAGAGAGAGAGGAATCAGTACCATGGACAGCTACATCATATTAGTTTACATTGATTGGCCCAAATAGTTTTTGGTATATTTTAGTCGTCACTGTATTAGAATAAGCATAGGTGATTTGATGATGTTGAAATATTGAAGTTGAAATGGTGCTGGAATAGAGGAGGCAGCTCCTGTTTTCTTTGCGACTTGCGGTAACTCTCCATGGTTCAATCCATAGTTGTTTAAGTAGTCTGACAAATGCTACAAGCGGTTGTGGACTTCACCGGATAGATGTTGTTTTGTGATGAAACAACGGTGTGGTTTAAGTTATTCTGCCACTGTGTCTTATTGCCTCGACTTTAGGTCTATATCACGGTGGCAAGGCATATGAACTAACAGGTTACAGAGTAAACAACGCAATTATCACAATTTGTAAGTCGCTCTGGATAAGAGCGTCTGCTAAATGACTTAAATGTAAATGTAATAGGTTGTAATATGGCTTTATTTTTCTGGCTTCCCCAGTTATTTTACCCACGCATCGGTACTTGCATTGTGTCGCTAGCTAGTTAGATATTGCATTGCTTGCAGTCATTGAGGTATGCTCACAGTGGACACTGGTCATAAAATACTCGGTCTTCCGGGCTAAGATTTGAATTACGTAAATTACTCTGCCACACAGGCTAGTGAGTTGGAGGTAGTAGCAGATGCTAAAAAATCATTACAACACAGTATTGTTATCATTCTCGCCAATGTGTAAATATGTTTAACTAAAGCCATTTATTTAAAGGAAACTCACCCGGCCGGCCATCTTGGTGTTTGTTGTCGTTTTTCAAATGCAATTCAGCATAAAAGTTCCCAACAGTGCTGACAGCACAACCGTGCGTTGAACTCCACTACAGGCTTGAAAAATGGAGTGGGCGGGATCGACGTTGCTTATGAAGTGATGTCATCACGTACACGTTGGCAACGAAATCTTTGACCAGATACTCAAGTGGCCACTCTAACAATGAAAAAAATAAAATAAAAATGGAAGTCGGGAGGCAAGATCAAGTGGGACCATTCTAGCCAATGAGGGGGCAGATACGTGTTGCATAAAAGGCACAAATCTGATATAAAGTGCGTTTTTTTCAAAGTTGTCGGGAATTCACGTGTCCTATTTATAGCAGTACATTTTTATTTTTTTTATTTAACCTTTATTTAACTAGGCAAGTCAGTTAAGAACAAATTATTATTTACAATGATGGCCTACCTAAAGGAAAAAGACCTCCTACGGAGACGTGGGTGGGATAAATTTAAAAAAAAGAAAAGAATAAATAACATATAAATAAAGGACAAAACACACATCACGCCAAGAGAGACAACACAACACTACATAAAGATAGACCTAAGACAACAACATAGCAAGGCAGCAACACAAAACATAGTACAATCATTATTGGGCACAGACAACAGCACAAAGGGCAAGAAGGTAGAGACAATACATCACACAAAGCAGCCACAACTGTCAGTAAGAGTGTCCATGATTGAGTCTTTGAATGAAGATATTGAGATAAAACTGTCAAGTTTGAGGGTTTGTTGCAGCTTGTTCCAGTCACTAGCTACAGCAAAGTGAAAAGACGAGCGACCCAGGGATGTGTGCGCTTCGGGAACCTGGCAGAACGGGTGTTGTATGTGGAGGATGAAGGCTGCAGTAGATATCTCAGATAGGGTGGAGTGAGGCCTAAGAGGGTTTTATAAATAAGCATCAACCAGTGGGTCTTGCGATGGGTATACAGAGATGACCAGTTTACAGAGGAGTATAGAGTGCAGTAATGTGTCCTATAAGGAGATTTGGTGGCAAATCTGATGGCAGAATGGTAAAGAACATCCAGGCGCTCGAGCGCACCCTTACCTGCTGATCTATAAATGATGTCTCCGTAATTTAGCATGGGTAGGATGGTCATCTGAATCAGGGTTAGTTTGGCAGCTGGGGTGAAAGAGGAGCGATTACGATCGAGGAAACCAAGTCTAGATTTAACTTTAGCCTGCAGCTTTGATATGTGCTGAGAGAAGGACAGTGTACTGTCTAGCCAAACTGCCAAGATGAGGTGACTACCTCATGCTCAGAGGTAGTAATCACACCTGTGGGGAGAGGCACATTCTTCTTACCAAACCACATTACCTTTGTTTTGGAGGTGTTCAGAACAAGGTTAAGAGTACAGAAAGCTTGTTGGACACCAAGAAAGCTTTCTTGTAGAGCATTTCAAACAAAATCCGGGGAGGGGCCAGCTGAGTATAAGACTGCATCATCTGCATATACATGGATGAGAGAGCTTCCTGCTGCCTGAGCTATGTTGTTGATGTAAATTGAGAAGAGCGTGGGGCCTAGGATTGAGCCTTGGGGTACTCCCTTGGTGACAGGCAGTGGCTGAGACAGCAGTTTTCTGACTTCATACACTGCACTTTTTGAGAGAGGTAGTTAGCAAATCAAGCCAAAGACCCCTCAGAGACACCAATACTCCTTAGCCGGCCCACAAAAATGGAATGGCCAAGTCAATAAAAATATCAGCACAACATTGCTTAGAATCAAGGGCAATGGTGACATCATTGAGGACCTTTAAGGTTGCAGTGGCACATCCATAACCTGAGCGGAAACCAGATTGCATACCAGAGAGAATACTATAGACATCAAGAAAGCCAGCCAGTTGATAATTGACACATTTTTCCAACACTTTTGATAAACACGGCAAAATAGAAATAGGCCTATAACAGTTAGGATCAGCTTGATCTCCCCCTTTAAATAAAGGACGAACCGGGGCTGCCTTCCAAGCAATGGGAACCTCCCCAGAAAGGAGAGACAGGTTAAAAAGGTCAGAGATAGGCTTGGCGATGATAGGGGCAGCAACCTTAAAGAAGAAAGGGTCTAAACCATCTGACCCAGATGTTTTTTTGGGGTCAAGTTTCAGGAGCTACTCTAGCACCTCAGACTCAGTGACTGCCTGCAGGGAGAAACTTTGTAGCGGGGCATTCCTAACAACCTAAGCATTACGGAACTTATATTCGATCAAATAAGCCTCACATATTAAATAAACCATTTCATTTTTGGGGACCAAATTCGACACTATAATTGAGCTTCACACAAACAAACCACTTGGTGAGAAAAAAAGAAGAAACACCACATGCAGATTTTGGGCCCAGTTATCCCTCTCGCTTCACCTCTTCCTCTCTGTACAAACCCACTGGGCATCTTTGCCAGTAATTCACAGGTACAATAAGTACATTTATCCAGTGGTGTAAATTGCTTAAGTAAAACTACTTTCAAGTACTACTTAAGTATTTTGGGGTGAATATGTACTCTACTTTACTATTGACATTTTTGACAACTTTTACTACATTCCTAAAGAAAATAATGTACTTTTTACTCCATACCTTTTCCCTGACACCCAAAAGTACTTGTTACATTTCGAATGCTTAGCAGAACAGGAAAATTGTCCAATTCATGCACTTCTCAAGAGAACATCCCTGGTCATCCCTACTGCCTCTGATCTGACTGACTCACTAAAAACAAATGCTTAGCTTGTAAATTATGTCTGAGTGTTGGAGTGTGCACATGGCTATCCTTATTTTTATTTTTGTTAAATAATAGAATTATCTCATCTGGTTTGTTAGTATAAGGAATGTGAAGTGATTTATACTTTTACTTTTGATACTTAAGTATATTTTAGCAATTACATTTACTTTTGATACTTAAGTATATTTAAAACCAAATACTTAAAAACTTTTACTCAAGTAGTATTTTACTGGGTGACTTCCACTTTTACTTAAATCATTTTCTATTAAGGTACTTTTACTCAAGTATGACAATTGGGTACTTTTTCCATCACTGCATTTATCCCAGGTGTGCACATTAATAAGGAACAATTAAACAATCTAATTTTTACATTTAAGTCATTTAGCAGACGCTCTTATCCAGAGCGACTTACAAATTGGAAAGTTAATACATATTCATCCTGGTCCCCCTGTGGGAATTGAACCCTGGTCCCCCCGTGGGAATTGAACCCACAACCCTGGCGTTGCAAGCGCCATGCTCTACCAACTGAGCCACACGGGACCACGTGACCACACGGGACCATCTAATCTGTTGATAATTAGCTGCTTTTAACACACACAAACAAAAATCTATATATTGTACATTATAAACTGGCTGGTTCGAGCCCTGAATGCTGATGGGCTGAAAGCTGTGGTATATCAGACAGTATACCATGCGTATGACAAAACCTTACTTTTTACTGTTCTAATTACATTGGTAACCCGTTTATAATAGCAATAAGGCACCTCAGGGGATTGTGATATATGGCCAGTATACCACAGCTAAGGGCTATATCCAGGTGCTCTGCGTTGCGCATGAATGCTGATTGGTTAAAAGCACATCCCAACTGGTGTCTATTTAAACAATAAGGCCCGATGGGGTGTGGTATATGGCCAATATACCACAGCTAAGGGCTGTTCTTATGCGCAAAGCGGAGTGCCTGGACACAGTCCTTAGCCGTGGTATATTGGCCATATATCACAAACCACCAAGTTGCTTTATTGCTATTATAAACTGGTTACCAACGTAATTAGAGCAGTAAAAATACATGTTTTGTTATACCCGTGGTATACGGTCTGATATACCACGGCTGTTAGCCAATCAGCATTCAGGTCTCGAACCACCCAGTTTATAATACACAAATTACCACTGGCTAAATCTGACATTAAAATGGCTATTTACTTTGTTCCATCTGAATGCGCAATCCACTGTCTCATCAGCCTAGGCAGGGAAGTTATAAACTTGATCTCCACTATAAAAAGCATCTAGACTATCTCACATTTCTTTTAGACTAACATTGTTTTCAACAGAAATTTGTATAAACCTTATTGTCTGTCTCGCCGACATTTGCAACATTGTTTCAACATTCAAATTATATCTACAACTGTCCCATAGTAATGAAAGTGTAGGGGTCGGGACGAGAGAGAAGCAGGCAGGCAGCGTTTCTCAGCCAGTCGAAATCATGAATCAGCTGGCATCATTTTTATGGATATGTACAGAGAAATGTCAATTGAAAACAGGTCAAACTAAACGAAGTGCAGCTAGTTTGCAGTCTTTCCAGCTTCAGTTTGAAGTGATTGTGTTAGCTGTGTTGTTGGCTAGCTCCTCTGAACAACAGTGTCCTAACGAGAGAGCACATTTTCTATGCCAGGCGAAATCGTACCTCATTAGCTCATTGTTATGGATGTCTCCAAATAAATGTCAGACGTGTAATATTCATATGTGTAAACAAGACGAGACGAAAAGAGCTTAAAAAAACTTTGCGGTTATTCTGGCTGCACTTTTTGACGTGACTGTAAATTAGCCGTAGTTGGCTAGCTAGCAAGCAAGGGATAAGAACGTTGCCAGTCAGTATGACAATTGAACAAAAAGAACGAACGATTGGGACGCGTCACTAGCAACCCTATATTAGTGTCGGGACTAAACCTTGTGGAAGGATGAAATAGTACGAATACATCAACCAAAATAACGGTTTTAATTAAAATATCTCGATCATAATTTGAATATGTTGGTAACCCGTTGTATAAAAGTGAAAATGCTCTCGAAGCCGGTGTTTGTTGGATATATTGGCACGGTTTGCCGAACAACACCGGTGCCAATATATCCAACAAACACGGCTTCTCGGGCATGATCACGTAACTACCACACCCCCTCTTTCAATAATGTGAATTTCCAAGTTTGCAAGTACAGTATACAAATGGTCAGAGAAAAGTCAAATGGAAAAGTGAATACCTTATTGCAAATAGGCTGATCCATTGATCATCACTAATCCTAATCATCAAAACACTAAAACATAAGTGAGAACTCAAACATTTTTGGAAAAAAAAGATTTATTTTGAACTCATCTGAACATCAGATATACTCGGTAATTGTTGGTCAGCAAGAACCGTTTGTACATTTGATATCGATGTGTATAGAAATCCAAAACAAGCAACAATACTTTTTTGGGTTTGGAAAACTGGGTGATGAGGTTGGATGTTTTTAGGGGCTATATTACATACCTGTCAAATATACATTTAAAAATAAAAATACACAAAAGTTGCTTTTGAGGGGCCAAGGTAGATGTGTTATATCTACTGAATTTTTCATAAAAATGTTGGACACTTTCTGTAAACAGTAAAATAGATCCATCATGTTTCTGCTCAATGTTATACCTACATGTACATGACATCTATTCACCTCAAGCTTTTAGTTTAAAATTACATTGGCAAAATAGTTTGTCTCAAAATTAATGGATTTACACATTTAGGCCCTATGTAACAGATAAACAGAGATGTGGACATCCTTGAAATGGGACTTCCACTAGTGAAAGTGTTTAATGGCTGTGCTTTTTGTCAACATAATGAAACACTGAAATGTTTCACTGACAACAAGAGGGGAAAAAGCTTGATTTCACTTCAGTGCAGTTTATGGCACTTTAATATTGGAGAACTCTGGTGCACAAGAAACAGAAGTCATGAACTCTACGTAATGATGAACCGTCTGAACCAAGACTTGAGCGAAAACAGAATATCATGGTCTTATCCAGTGCATAAACACCATGTCAGAATCCAAAACCTTCCCTTTTCAACTCAATGACTACGTTTCATTTCACAAACAGGTTCATAAAATGTTTACATTGTACATCTGTGTAAAAAAAAAAAAAAAAAAAAAAACAATCCAAAGCTGTCATTGAAATTGCGTTTTAATGCCCTTTGGGACGAGGCCATTTTCCAACACAGGAACATTTGCCCAACAGGAGTAAAGACAATACAGAATGCCATCAGTTCTCCTATACAGTATTCATAACCCTCTAATGCAGTTCACAACATGGTAATCCCAGAGTTGATTGGACAGGGACTCTTCTTACTGCATACACTTCTCTTCCCTTTAATTTTACAGTCTCCTTCCTACCCAGTAAGCAACTAGGAGGAATTCATTATTCACCACCCAGTTGAAGCTGCTAGTCCCAGCAGACATTTACTTCCAAGGCCTTGGTCTATTAGACCTTAATTTCGACACTGGAATCTAAATCAACTGAAGTCAGTTATCCAACAACGGGCACCCAACATCCTACCCCTATTACCTCAGCACAAGAGCACATCAGAGGGCTAAAATGGCCCAATTGAACTTGACCAAGGTCAGTGATATTTTTCCCAAGAGGCAGACAAAATCCTTAAAAATACAAAATATTTATTTTTGAAAATGACAAATGAAACGAAACAATTGTTGTTTGGTTACTAGCATACCACACTAGGGCTAGGCAATAACAATGGATAATCGTTCACTTGGGTTCAGACAGACGCTCAGAGGCAAATCAATAAATCTCAAATTTCTGCACCCCTAAATTATGTTGCAGCCAAACGTTGAGGCAAAGCAGAGGACCGAAAAGGGGCCACTGGCATTGTGAAATGGCATCCATTCTGCTCTATGTACTTAATTAAGAAGGGGACAAATAGTGTCAGCCAATTTATTTTAGTTACAAAACAAACGCAACCCGAATGAAGTGAGGTTGACAATCATTTGAAATGTCATGAAGGGGATTTGGACTGACTGTTGGCATGGATATGATGAGAAGAGCAAGAGCTAGAGGGAGCTCTTTGACCAAATGTTACTGCCGGGATATCCCAATATTTTCTAACCTACCTTCAACTAGCTAAAAACCATGTGCTTTAGAAAGATATGAACAGAGAGGGGGGAAAAAAAGAGACCGCCTTGACCAAAAGCCTTGTCCCTGCATGTAAAAGAAGCGGGATTGGTGGCGCTCGCTTGTGGTCGATATTGCACCTTCGTGGGTGGTAACGGAGTCAGCTGGAGGCTTTATAAGCCCAATCTTTATTCTACAGGAGATAAACGTGTATTTATCTTAATATTTTATTGTGGTTGTACAATATTCCCTGATGGCCTGCTGTGGCCGATGAGATTTTAACAGAATCCTAAAAGAACAACAAAAAAACAAAAAAAGAGAAGAGATAATGAAATTGTCCATTGAGGGGGAACTTTCATGAGGGGGAACTGGGAATCCTGTTTTTGTTGCAGTTTGTTGTGGGACTTGTTGTTTTGTCACTCTCCCTTGTCCCTTTCTTAAAATGTTACACACGCTGGTCACACACACATCCGCCACTGTGGTCTCGCCATTTGTTCTGAGGACGAGAAAGACACAAGATCTACAAGTAAGCACAGTGGTTTAAAAAGTATTAATTTGCTGTTTGAAAGGATGCAGTGAGTTGTGCAATCTGACAGAACATGTGACATGTGTCTCTCTCTCGAGGAGCCCTACCTATGTTAGCTTCTTCGCTTTGTTGTAAAGCGAGTCCACAACTTTGCTCATGTTCTGAATAGTTTCCAGGGCCGCGCCATAAGTCTTGTCAACAGGTGGCTCGTCAAATATGATCAAGACACCCTCGCCTTGGTCCAGGATCCCTATAATTAGTCATACAGGCATTTTAGACTACATTTACATTTCACTGAACAAAAGAAGCGTAACACAAGTAGAGGTATGATACAGTCGTTTATGCCAGGCGTGTACCAACCAAAATGGCAAATTACCATGAAACTTCTTGTCCAGGATCATCTGTGACAATTTCCTCTCGACATCCGCCTGAGGGAAATTAAACATATCCACTGATTACTGACAACATTGAGAGCTGTACATGTTTCACGGGATAGAAGACTTCCGATGTGTCAATCTTGTACCACAGGACTGAATACTTCAAATATGAAGATATTAAAGAAGAAACCACCATTACCTTTGAAAGTTTGATGAGACCTGATATGTGTTCAATCTGGAAAAAACGCCATAAAGGATTACGATTTAGGGGTGGTTAGCCTTATCTAAAAAGAAAGCAAGCAATATTAACGGTACCCGGATGAACGTGCTGTACCTGTACTCTGGAGAAGGGTTCGATGACACGGATAAGGTTCCCTTCCAGCAGGTTGTCATACAGCGTGGCCAGGTGGGTTCTGATGATGGGGTCGTCCCTCAACTCTGCTTTGTATTCCGTAAGGGCCTAGAAAGATAAAGGGAGGAATAGGAGGAGAGAAAGAGAAGAGGGTTAGAAGGGAGGATACAAATGGGCCTGGCACAATAGAGATCCTCAGAGAAACAAACATAGCAGCAACAATGAGGGCTAAAGGAAGGTCTTACCTTTTCAAAGTCGGCTAATGATCTGTTCTTGCTGGCTTGTGCAACGCATTTCAGTGCATCCGTCTACAGAGTGAGGGAGGAAGCGACCACGGTCAGCCAGGTACCAACCAATTTAAACGTATTACACAATGCAAATTGAGAAAGACCGCCCAACTGCCCCCCACAAAAATCGAGGGTTCTTACTTGTCGGCCCGCATGCCGCAGGGCCAGTTTTCCGCTAATCAGGGACTGCACCTCTTCTGGTCTGAAAGAGAACAGCAACAGAGGGTCAACCAAGTCGAAACACATCAAAGCTGCCCCAAGCCATACCTGTATGCTTCATATCATTGCAACACAGCTAGGAGGTAGTATCACTTACAGGCTGAGCATGATCTTGCAGAGCAGCATGTATTTGAGACCGGTGATGGCTTTAGGGTGGTCGATGGAGTCGTAGCCCTCAAAGGCCTCAAAGAAGTAGGAGTAGGCAGTCTTCCAGTCCTTCTCCGAAGCCGCGTGGACGATCCCTGCAGGGGAGGAAGCATGGTGAGTCATTCACACTAAGCATGGCACTTTTCCACCTCAATACACAGCTCTTCTTCATTTGAATCAGTAAACTAATATTGGGTGTTACAAAAGACAGTAGCTAGTTTTCCATCCAATTAGCAACAGATTTTCATGTGAATATTCTCAAATCTGCATCAATAGAATGAGCATTTTCCCACCAGAGATGTGTTTCCATCAAATGAACTTGACGAGAAAAGGCTGTGGGTGATGACGTAGTGCACACAAAAATAACTTTTGCTGTTAAATTTCCATGTACTGAATAAAAAATACAATTTAAATGGGTTTGTTGCATTTTAAACTCTACTGATGGTTTTGTTCGAAAAATGTCATGTTTTATGTATTTATTAGGATCCCCACTAGTAACAGCTAGTCTTACTGGGGCCCAAAACATAAAGATACCACAGACAAAATACTTTACAATTTAATATGCCCACCC
Organism: Salvelinus fontinalis; assembly: GCF_029448725.1. Classification (NCBI taxonomy): domain Eukaryota; kingdom Metazoa; phylum Chordata; class Actinopteri; order Salmoniformes; family Salmonidae; genus Salvelinus; species Salvelinus fontinalis. The sequence continues at coordinate 23,500,461 of NC_074665.1, forward strand.
TGATCTTGGCACGTGCGTTCTAGCCAACAGCTCGCAGATACAGTAGAACATAGCCTACTACATGAGATTATTATTGACAAAAGAGTGAGGTTTTATTTGTTTATGGCAGCCAAATAAATATAAATGTTTTGTCAGATACACCAGATAGATACAATGAAATGTGTTGTTTTACAGGGTCAGCCATAGTAGTACAGCGCACCTGGAGTAAATCAGGGTTAATTAAGTGCCTTGCTCAAGGGCACAGACCGATTTTTCACCTTGTCGGGTATTCGAACCAGCAACCTTTCAGTTTCTGGCCCAATGCTCTAACCGCTAGGCTACCTGCCGCACTAAGCATCAATCATTATGTCACCAGAATTAGACCCTGAATATTTATTGAAAAGGAGCATCAAACTAATCACTGTGCACTTTCACCAACCTGTGAAGTTCATAACTTATTTCATCTGTAGCCTGAATGTTTTCCTTAGTCTTACTGGGAAGTCCACACAAACAACATATCGCGCGACTACAAGGTTACTTCGATATGATAGTTATTATAGCATTTCCACCTCCATTTCTCACGTTAATTAATTTTACTGACACAAAAAGATCCCACCTTGTCTAGCGTATTTTGTTTTGTCGACATTTGGAAAGCTTACAGAAATATTGTCTGTTTCCACCAGGCCTGTCGTGACATTTTTTATCCAATATGTACTTCACTCATAAAAAGTCTGGATGGAAACCTGATTAATGACTCGTTGAAATGTCTGGTAAATGGATAAACACTGTGCACATAAGCCCTCTTACTGATTGATTTACAGTTCCATAGATTTGATCAGTTGAACAAAACACATTGAGGAACACTGTAGGGAGGCTTTGGATGGAGGCTCGTTCACTGGGACTGACCTGACATCATGTCCAGGGCGGCCTGCAGTTTGGGGGGACAGTAGATTCCATTGGCCGTGGTGCGGGCGGAGGTGAGGGCGGCGCGGGCCTTGGGCAGGTTACTAAGCGCGTGGTACGTCTTGCTCTCCTGCAGCTGCACCTCCACCAGCAGCGCCTTGTCGTCCATCTTCTTCAGCTCATGGAGCAACTGGGTGCCTGAACACCAGAGAAACAATCTAATGATAATTTAGAAGACACTTATCTAAAGTGCCTTACAGTGGAGATACCACAGCTTCTGTATACAGTATGTGGTCCACAACCCTGGTGTTGAGGAATATCAAAGTTCAATGTCGTCATGACTCAAATTGTTTGACTCACCATCACAAAGCTATGGGTAAACATATCCAAGCATTGCACAATTCTTAGCCCTCACTGCTCAGACAGATGCTAAGCTCATTTAGCAGGGATAATATTGTCAGTCCATTCAAATGGAGCTGTCACTCACCAAGCGCCAAGGCCTCCTGGTATCTTTTGGTGTCAAAATAGAGTGAAATCAGGCGGGCCTGGAGAAAGGGGAAGAGAAATGTGACATTGCAACACTCACAGTATAGTGTAAAAATATTAATCATATCACTCTGGGGTGGTAGGGATGTGTTGAAAATAACTACATGAATTTCAGTCTCCAAACTAAAACATCAGAGTATAGGTACAATAGCTTGTCTTCTAGGTGAAGAAGACTCCCAGGCCAGATTACCTCCAGAGCCTGCCTGAGGAAGGTCCTCTTCTCCACCTTGGCCCACTCAATGCATTCCAGACACAGATCCACCTCCTGGCCTGTGGCTGCCTCCATGTCCAGGAAGAGGTCCAGCAGGGAGCGGACCAGCCGGGCCGCCTTGGCCTTACTGATGGAGATGAGGAATGGCCGCACAAACTTCAGCAGACCTCCCAACTCTGGAAGAATCACCACAGCAGAAAATAGGGCTAAATGAATAGCAACAGTAAGCATATCTTGTCTACTCAATAAGCCAAGGTTCTGTTGTCTACTGTCAAACGAGTGACGGTAGCTTCATAATAAGCAGTTCTTGTGTACTACAGCAGTGGTTCCCAACCAAGGGGTACTAGGACCCCAGCGTACTTGGCCTATCCACAGTGGATACTTGAATTGTTTTATTTAACCTTTATTTAACTAGGAAAGACAGTAAAGAACAAATTCTTATTTACAATGACGACCTAGAAACAGTGGGTTAAATGCCTTGTACAGGAGCAGAACAACAGATTTTTACCTTGTCAGCATCGGGGATTCGATCCACCAACCTTTCAGTTAATGGCCCAACGCTCTAACCACTAGGCTACCTGCTTGGCTACCTACCTTGAGAAGAATCATAAGAGCATAGGCTTACTGGTAAATTGCACAAGGTGATTGTTCAGGGGTACCGTCCGGGCAGAAAAAAATTCAGTTGGTGGGACAGTAACCTCCGAAAAAGGTTGGGAACCAGTGTACTACAGAACAGTTAGGCAATGGCACATACAGTGAATCATTGTGCAGTTACTGGATGAATCACCACCAAGTTCCTCAAGTTCAACAGCCAGGCAATAGTTTTGAGTCTCACCTGCAGCCTGTCCTGTTTTGGCCAGGAGTGACCCCAGCTCCAGGATGCTCTGTTCTTTAACCCGAACGGATTCTTCATCACTGTCCTGGATATTTCTCCTCACTGTGTGGACAAGGAAAATAATGCAATGATTCACATTGTCAGTGTATGTTAAATAGTCAGTCTCCTATTCTAAACTATTGTTTGTGTTCCTTATAGTCTTTCCGAGTTACTGTTTATATGGATCAACGAGGCTAACAAGTCAACAGCTAACTGAGGCCCTGTGACTAAGGCAATTTTTTGGACAGCCACATGCTAGTACAAAACTAGCTACAGAACTGTCAACAAAAGCTAGTTATCTAGCTAGCTAACCGTTAACTAACGAGAACTAAGTTAACTTAATGAACAGTGAACTTGATCTCACTGTTAATTTGGTAATATTAGCAAGCTACCTAGCTAAGTTAGCTGTCATTTTAGAGCATATAGGAAGCTATATTGTAAACACCAAAATGACATAGCTACATCAATGAACTTGAGAATTGAATGGATATTGGTTAGCAAACTAGCTAGCTGGCTGGCTAACTAGCTATAACATAGGGTACTTGACTAACGTTAGATAAATAGTAACGTTGAATTGTATTGCGATACTGTTTCATAAAGACAGCAATAGTTAGCTAGTTAACGTCTCTTGTCAGTTCATCATGGCCTAGCTAGCTAGCTAGCCATCCAGGGACTACCTAGCTAGCTAGCTAGCAACCCCACGATTCTACAGTGAGTCAGCACGACACACAAACCGGCTCTTGTCAGTGTATAAAACTGCCTTTGCGATGACTTAAATGAAGAAGAAATGCAAAAATAAGACGAGTCTTTCTCGTCTGAACGCCTACAAACATCACTTACCAATAGAATGTAGAATATCAATAGAGGCGTTACGATCCGTGCTAATAAGAGACTGAGCTCTCTGAAACTCAACCACTGCCGCAGCCGCCATCTTACCTATTCAAATGCTGCCTGCCTACAAGTCAAGAATGCGATAGGAAATACGTAAATGAGCTACCCAGATACATCACGAGAGGGAGCCAAATATACTTTCTGGGGATTGTAGTTCAGTATTTTACATTAACCAGTTGATATACATTATAGCACAATGTTCCTATTTTGTCATGCTGACTCATCTTATCAAATAAATTGTAGCAAAATGTCATGATCATTTTACTTAAGACCACCATTCATAATTTACTGTAGGCCTACAGGCCTATTTATTCCAAAGTGGTCTATTCTTGAAATAAGTGAAAATTGAGCTGGATGATAGACTATAGGAATTTGCTGGATCATGTGTTTATTAAAAGGGTAGGATGTTATGGTAAATTAATACATCCCTATTAGTTCTGTACAATGACAGCTAGACACTTAAAAACGGGATGGTGCATCAGAAGAGATTTCATCCTGCACAATTTCAAATAAATGGCCTAAATACATGTGTTTTTTTTTAAATATCAGGTTATCCCTAAGCTACGTTGTTATGTATGCCCCTCGTTTTAATAGCTTAGATGCGATCGAACATGTAGGTTATTAGTAAATACAAATAGTTTCCATGTGGACATTTATTTATTGGCTAGGCCTACTTGTATTGTGTGATTGAAACAACCCTAGTCTACATGCTGAAAACCATTAATTGTTTTTCAAGAAATTGATTTCAGTTCATTGAGTGCATTGTGCTTTGAGTTCAATGTTTGTTGTGATGGGGCAGAGTTGCAAATCTGCATGTAGCCTATCTCCGCTGCGCTGTATCAGCAAAATAAATGGACAGCGCACTACACACTAAAACACTAGTGAATATAGGCTACAAGATAGATAGGGTAATTCACCTATTACAAACAGCCTTTGTGACTGCAGCCACACACAGCTGCAAATTACAGCTCCACGGACAGAGCACAGAGCGGCGCCCGAACACTGCCTTTCTCCTTTTTTTACACCAGCCATCCTTTCACTAGCCACAAGCTAGTGAGAGCGCAAAGAAAGCCTCGAACCCGTATCTCTTGCGGTGAGGACCAAACGCACATCTTCATATCAGCATCCGTTCCACAGTTGCCTACCTACCGCCTGCGCAGCAGAGAGACTGGCGATTCCTTTACTATGTCAAGGTGTGGGGATATTCTGGCTTGATTAACGCCTTTTCTTTTCTTGGATTGTACGGTGTTATGTTTTTCAACCGCATTTTCCAAGATGGTTAATAAGGTTTCACCTTGATGTGCACCATATCAAAGGAATTAACCGTTACTGTTAAAGAAGCCATCACTGCAGTGCTATAATTTTTTTAATTGACTGGAGGAAAAATCTCAAGTAAGTATAATATTTCTATATTATTTTATATTGTGTCTAATATCGTGACCTATTTTGAAGGATAACCTGCTGAATTATTGTAAACATCAAAATGTAAGAATATAGGCGACACGTCACTGAGAAGAATTGGCTATGCTGCTAGATTTTAAGCTATTCTATATTTCCTTGTATAACACTTTGCATAACACGAGGCTACCCATATGCACCATAATAAACATGACTCATGTCAAAGCGGTTAGTTGGAATTCTGCACCTTTATTAGCAAGCGGACGCTCATTTCAGAACCATGGACAGCAGCCTATGTACACAACCACATAACAGCCTTGGAATCAAAGCTGGCCGCTAAACAAACTCTCTTGATCTTTCAATTAACACGTAAAATAGCAAAACATATTTTAGATTTTCTAACAACTCGACTAGCCTGCTTGAAAGTTTTTTTGTGGCTGTTTTGGTTATGGCTGAATCTAAAAAAAAATCTCAACGCACATCATGAGCTGTAGACACATTATTAGTCTAGCCTAAAGATGTAAATGTTGTTATACAACATAGTGCATCGCAGTAATTCGTTTACATTCGGATGATATTGCAAACCTCGTTTTAAAAGTGGATGATTTAGGCTATCAAAGGCGACCTTCACATAAAGGTGTTTACATTTCAGGTTTCCATTTGAAATAGAAGGTGCTAGCCAACTATATGAGCAGGAATGCATCCTTCGTTAGGCTTCAATCAATGAAATTATGTTCATGTAAATCCTGATGTGAGCTTCGAGCAAAGCATTATTCTTAGAAGATACATTTGATATGGGCTGAAAGATGTGCGTGCATGCCTTAATCAACAATTGATGAGCCAGATGTGATCTTTTTATAATCGGAATCAATAGTTTAGGGGAAATCTGATTGAAAGTAGCTAACCTGCTTTCGATTTCAATTCAACAGGAATTGAATGTGAGAGACCACGGTAAACGTTGCTGTAAATTGGGCGGCTGTTAGATTTGTTTTAAAGGTCTAGAAATGTTTTTACATCGGTTTACCATGCGGATAGTCAGGAAGCAAGCAGTGTTGTTGCCTCAACCAGCTTGTTGTCATTGTTGTCTGATTTGCTGAGTGCTAAGACATAATATTCCCTGGCATAGGCCCTACATTCACCTATCTTTTTAAACTTCAAATCAGTACAGCTAATTAGACTATTCAATGTGGATGACCGAGCACTTGTCGATATAGAATTTACTGTGTACACATTTATGAAAGCATGTCTGAACGTTTTGGTAATTCCTGTGAATTATTAGAGACAAGCAAGATATCTCAACATAGCATTCACAGCATCCTTTCATGACATGCTCCTTTATTAGGACAACGCAGACGCTTGATTTCAGGACCTAGGACAGCAGCCGATTTACACAACCATATCAGATTTGAAATCAATGCTTGTCGCCAAACAATCCATCTTTATCTTCAATTAATAAGAAATATTGAAATATCTTCGTTTTTTTAATGTAAAATCAATATCGCAATCACAGCCGAGATATCTGATTCTCAACGTCAAAATTATGTACACACAACCTTAATGTCAATGATACAATGAAAGTGGGAACATGTAACTACTAGATACTGAAGCCATGCATTTTTTTTCCACAGGTACTATTGACCTAGCTGAGAAGAAGAGCTAAGTGCCCAGAGAGAATCTGCTCAGATCAACTCCTAATCCATCCAGCACGTACCTTCCTATCAGGACCTACCGTGGCATTAGATGCCTGAGAGGAACCCACGCTTGTAGCCAGGGTCTCCCAGCTCAGAAGCATTGAGGCCCTCAGGATCTCCCCTGCCATTCTCTCTGGTCTGTCATCCACTAACAAAACTGCTACTCGGTCACCATGGGAACCGTTCTGTCTCTCTCTCCCAGCTACAGGAAGGCGTCCCTCTTCGAAGATGGGCCAGCCACGGTGGGCCACTACACAGCTGTTCAGAATAGCAAGAATGCCAAAGACAAGAACCTGAAGCGTCACTCGCTCATCAACGTTCTGCCATGGAAGCGCATTGTGGCAGTATCAGCCAAGAAAAAGGGCTCCAAGAAGGTGCAGCCCAACACCACCTATCAGAATAATGTGACCCATCTCAACAATGAGAACCTGAAGAAGTCTCAGTCCTGCGCCAACCTGTCCACTTTCACCCAGGACCAGAGCTCCCCAGCCCTCGTCAAGAGCTCCAACAACGCTGTCTCGTCGGTCAAGAAGGCCCCCCTGACCAACTCCAATGCGGCCCCCGGCACGCCCAAGAGGGTGATCGTCCAGGCCTCCACCAGCGAGCTGCTGCGCTGCCTGGGTGAGTTCCTGTGCCGGCGCTGCTACAGACTAAAGCACATGTGTCCCACCGACCCGGTCCTGTGGCTGCGGAGCGTGGACCGCTCGCTGCTCCTCCAGGGCTGGCAAGACCAGGGGTTCATCACCCCGGCCAACGTGGTGTTTGTCTACATGCTGTGCCGCGATGTGGTCTCCTCTGAGGTGGCAAACGAACATGAGCTGCAGGCCGTGCTGCTCACCTGCCTCTACCTGTCCTACTCCTACATGGGCAACGAGATCTCCTACCCACTGAAACCCTTCCTGGTAGAGAGCTCCAGGGACATCTTCTGGGACCGCTGCCTGTCCATCATCAACCTGATGAGCGCTAAGATGCTTCAGATCAACTCGGACCCGCACTACTTCACCCAGGTGTTTGCCGACCTGAAGAACGAAAGCCAGAAGGAGGAGGAGAGGAGCCGCTTGCTCATTGGTCTGGACCGGTGAGGGCCCTGGGGAGACGGGCCGGGGAGGGGGCAGGGGCCTACTCCAGTCTGGCATTTCAACATGGGGGAGGGGGATTGATTGAGGGAGTAGGAAGAGGGCAGTTTTGATGGGAAGAGATTCATTTTTCGGGTTGATATAAGGGTAAATTTGGCATAGATATACCCAAAAAGTTTTTGATTATAAGCATGTTTAACAGCTAACATTACAACAGTTCACTGGAAGAGGGACATGAGAACACAGTTTGATTAAAAACAAATTACATTTTATGGTAAAAATATTATTTATCTCAATTTTTCTTAAAACCAACTAATGTTTTTCAAAAGGAAAGAGGATTGTATTTTCACTGCACCTAAGAATGAAAGCTTTTTGACACCTAAAAAAAATGCCAGACTTGGGTACATCCTCTGTTTACGTACATGTATATAAAGACAATGAAAAATACAAAACCAACAACAATACACATTAAAAAAAAAATATAGAAAAGGAACACAAATCTGCAGCTATGAATGTGTAGAGGACTGAGGCCAGCCACCTGCTGACTGTCTGAGATGCACTGCCTATTGTGTGACTGGGCTACTACTCACATCATGGATAAACAGACAAGCTGCAACCCTGGTTCTTTAGACTCTGAAGTGAACACCCAGTTCTGCTGCAGTGTAAACATTATTTGACCTGAAAGGAAAAGTGGGGCCACCGATGCAGATTCATGTTGTTGTGCGTTTATTGTTTGTGACTTGGCGAGAGGGGTTTGGTGGAGAAAGATTGGTTCAGAAGGACTTGGAAAAAAAGCCTGCATTGCATTGTGGGATTTTTTTGACCACAACACAACAGGACATGAGGAATTACAGTACAACCTAAAGACACAACACTTGATGGTCACACTACGTGTTAAGAAAGACCTACTTTATTTTCATCTCAGAAAAAAATTAATGGATGTTCAAAAGCTCAAGCCCAGGGAGGCTTATTTATTGTGCTTTTTCTTTTTTTTTTACTTAGAAACAATAGCCTAATGCACGTGTGCCATGCAATTTTGGAGGGCAGGTATGACTTAACTGCATCTGCATTAGAGAATGCTGTGAACAAAGTGAGAACTAGTTTATTTAGCTATGCTTGCTTAAATAGGCTATTTGTTTACCAAGGAATTCTTTTGTACTTTTGTCTGGAGGTTGTGTCTAAAAACACCTTGGAATGAAGGTCCATATTGTGCTATGAGAAATTCAGCATTAACAAATGTTTAACTAGTGCCATATCTTTGATGAAAATCCTGTAGGTCTGAAAACACAGTGAAAGATGTCCAAATGTTGAGTGAACTTAATTTATTGTAATTTTATGTTCTCTTGGCACATCGCTTGTAATCAAAAGATCATGAATGAATGATCAATTGGTCTATTTCAAATAACAGGATATGGTGGGAATGAAGATTGATGGTTGTTGTAAATGAATGTTCCATGGAATAAGCTATAGATTAGCCCTAGATTAACAACCAATAAAAATCTGACCATCGACAAAGTAACCAACACATCAGAGAGACCTTGAGTAAAGACAAAACCCCTTAGAACCTTTAGCACCCCTAGAACCCTTAGAACCCTGGGCACAGAGCAATGCCAAACCCAACACACCATCCAGCTCGACATATCAACAAGACAACATAACCATCAGCCAATGGCAGGGCATTTCACTCAAAACCACTCAAGAGGCACAGCCGAGAAATCTACAGGCAGCCTCCCCTGTAGTAATCTCTCCATGCCAATATTAATCAAATCTAAGACAACAATGTATTCAGCTGGGGAGGACATGAGGCCATGGTCAGGTTAGATTCTAGTTGACCTCCATGGAGATAATCAGGTTTTCAAATCAGCTGAAGCCACTAGGATAAATGGAAGAGCATAGAGGGAAATAGGAACACCATGGCAACCTGGACTACATCTACATGAGAGCTTACGGAGCAGTCAAGATACATGGCTATCATTTGCATTGAAGAATTGTAGAGGCTAGAAAAGATTATAGAACTGATAGCACCTTCATCTCCAATAACTAAGATAAAGGGAGGTGGTAGGTTTTTCTGTCAACCGCTGATATATGTTGCAAGAGATCCGTCGAATTGAATCGACAGATTAACAGGAATACGTTTTCTATAGTATATAGTACAGAGACTTAACTGGACCTTGGGGGAAAAAAAACAAACAAATGAAAATAATGCACATAAAACAAGCGAATAAAAAGTAGTATTTGCCAGATTTTTTTCACCTCAACAGTGAGAAATTCCGCATGCTTTCTTTCAGTAGGTGATTCTCACATTTCTTTCGAGAAATGCAAAATGGTTCCAGTCATATGCAGCGAATAAATATCATTTTCATTTGTATGTCTTTTCCATGCCCACAAAAGGCTATTCTCTTCTGTCATGTGATAAAGGTTGTTCTTGGGGACTGTTGGTTGACAAATGAAATATCTCTCTCCTCTGCTGTATCAGTGGGAGTCAAAGAGAAAAATGTATGGTGCAAATGGACATGGTTGTGGAGCAGTTCCCGTGGCATTGTGCCTTGCAATGGGAAATGGGTTGTTGTGTGTTGCGCAGTAGGAGGGACACACACTTTGGATGTTCTACTGCTCTGGGGAAAAAGCAGGGCATTGGGGTAAGGGGTCAAAAGCAGGGGAATCTTGACCCTCTCTCTGTTCACTCGCCCCAACTCACTAAAATGTGCCATTTTTTGCCACTTGCATCTCTGACTAGTTGTTTGAAAGACTTGGAAAAACCTTACAAAAAAAAAAAAGAGAGAAAAAAAGTGATATGTTTGAACATTTCAGTCGACTTCTTTTTTCTGTATCTTGTTGCGTACTTTGTAGAACAAAAAAAGGGTGTTAAAGAACATAAAAAAGGGGAGCATTTCAATGATGCATGTGAGCGCAAGTGTGTGAGAATTTATTTGTACAGAAGAATGTGTGAATTTTGTTTTCTTATGACAAAGAGGAAGTGGAAAAGAGGATACTCTACACTGATAGACTACTGGGACGTGATTGGCCGGGGGGGGGGGGGGGGGGGGGGGGGGTAATTAGAGCTGTTCAAATATGTTATTTTGAAAAAGACAAAAAAGACATTGCTCGAATCTAACCTTTCTCAGTTTGTTTCTGCTTACTTTAATTTATTTTTGTACTGTGATGGAAAATAAAATGCACTGACTGTTCATGACGCACAAATGAGTGGTGTCTTCATCTGCAGCTGAACCCTCCAGTGGTATAATCACATACTTGACACTGTTTGTTTACTAGGCCCCACAATACACAAGTCTATGGTCCATATACTGTATAATTAAAGAGTAGCAGGGGTTATGAACTGACTAATCTGTGGAATGAAATCCATTACATAATAATTTGAAGATTAAAAATGGCATAGATCTCATATCCAGAAGAGAATCCAGCTAGTTACAAAAGATTGAGAAATAAAGAATAGAATCTGGTCGAATCATTGTATTATCTATGACCATTCACTGTCTCCATTTCATTTCAATTGGCCATGGGGTAAATCAAAGACAATATAATCAAAGAGTATGAAATATAGCACAACTGCCGACTCTTAGTTTGACCTAATTTATACCAACATGCCATGTGCAACCAGAGGGAAAAATAACTCGAGACCACCTTTACTCCACACACAGAGAAGCGTACAAAGCTCTCCCTCGTTCTCCATTTGGCAAATCTGACCATAATTATATCCTCCCGATTCCTACTTACAAGCAAAAACTACAGCAGGAAGTACCAGTGACTCGCTCAATACGGAAGTGGTCAGATGCACAGATGCTAAGCTACAGGACTGTTTTGCTAGCGCAGACTGGAATATTTTCCGAAATTCATCCAATGGCATTGAAGAGTATACCACATCAGTCACCGGCTTCATCAATGACATCTTCCCAACAGTGACCATATGTACTGTACATATCCCAACCAGAAGCCATGGACTGCAGGCAACATCCGCTGAGCTAAAAGCTAGAGCTGCCGCTTTCAAGGAGAGGGACACTAATCCGGACGCTGATAAGAAATCCCGCTATACCCTCCGACAAACCATCAAACTGGCAAAGCGTCAATACAGGACTAAGATTGAGTCCTACTACACCGCCGCTGACGCTCGTCGGATATGGCAGGGCTTGCAAACTATTATGGATTACAAAGAGAAGCCCAGTCACGAGCTGCCCAATGACACAAGCCTACCAGACGAGCTAAAATATTTCTATGCTCGCTTCGAGGCAAGCAACATGGAAGCATGCATGAGAGCACCAGCTGTTCCAGACAACTGTGTGATCACGCTCTCCGTAGCCGATGTGAGTAAGCCCTTTAAACAGGTCAACATTCACAAAGCCTCAGTGCCAGATGGATTATCAGGACGTGTATTCAGAGCATTCAACCTCTCCCTGACCGAGTCTGTAATACCTACATGTTTCAAGCAGACCACCATAGTCCCTGTGCCCAAGAACGCCAAGGTAACCTGCCTAAATGACTACTGACCCGTAGCACTCACGTCTGCAGCCATGAAGTGCTTTGAAAGGCTGGTCATGGCTCACATCAACACAATCACCCCAGAAACCCTAGACTCACTCCAATTCGCATACCGCTCCCAACAAATCAACAGATGACGCAATCTCTATTGCACTCCACACTGCCCTTTCCCACCTGGACAAAAGGAACATCTACGTGAGAATGCTGTTCATTGACTACAGCTCAGCATTCAACACCATAGTGCCCTCAAAGCTCATCACTAAACTTACCACCTGGGACTAAACACCTCCCTCTGCAACTTGTTTCTGGACTCCCTGACGGGCCGGCCCCAGGTGGTAAGGGTAGGCAGCAACACATCTGCCACGCTCTTCCTTAACACAGGGGATCCTTAGGGGTGCGTGCTTAGTCCCCTCCTGTACTCCCTGTTCACCCACGACTGCGTGGCCAAGCACAACTCCAACACCATTATTAAGTTTGCCGACGACAACGGCGGTAGACCTGATCACCGACAACGATGAGACAGCCTATAGGGAGGAGATCAGAGAACTGGCAGTGTGGTGCCAGGACAACAACCTCTCTCTCTCTCAACATGAGGAAGACAAAGGAGCTGAATGGCTCCATTCAGATCGACAGGGCTGTAGTGGAGCGAGTCATGAGCTTCAAGTTCCTTGGTGTCGTCATCACCAACAAACTATCATAGTCCAAACACACCAACACAGTCGTGAAGAGGGCACGGCAACACCTATTCCCTCTCAGGAGACTGAAAAGATTTGGCATGGGTCTCTAGATCCTCAAAAGGTTCTACAGCTTCACCATCGAGAGCATCCTGACTGGTTGCATCACCTCCTGGTATGGCAACTGCTCGGCATCCAACCGCAAGGCGATACAGAGGGTAGTACGTATGGCCCAGTACATCACTGAGGCCAAGCTTGCTGCCATCCAGGACCTCTATACCAGGCGGTGTCAGAGGAAGGCCCTAAACATTTTCAAAGACTCCAGCCACCCAATTCCTAGACTGTTCTCCCTGCTATCGCACAGCAAGCGGTACCCGAGCTGTTAAGGTCCAAAAGGCTCCTTAACAGCTTCTATCTTCCAAGCCATAAGACTGCCGAACAGTTAATCAAATGGCTACCCGGACTATTTGAATGGACCCTTTTTTTTTTTTTTACGCTGCTGCTTATTATCTATGCATAGTCACTTTACCCCTAATGTACAAATGACCTCGACTAACCCGTACCCCCACACATTGACTCGGTACCTGTACCCCCTGTATATAGCCTCATTATTGATTATTTTACAGTGTTACTTTTTTGAACTTCAGTTTATTTAGCAAATATTTTCTTACTCTGCATTGTTGGTTAAGGGCTTGTAAGTAAGCATTTCACGGTAAGGTCTGTTGTATTCGGCGCATGTGACACATTTGATTTAATTTAGTGATCGTCCATCAGAAGGCTGATGATGTGTCTGTTGAGGACAGGGAGTGGGAACAGGGAGTGGGAAGTGGTGATGCTGTTGACCTGACCTGACTGCAGAGGCTTTGGCTGTCGCGACATTATCTAGGGAAACAGCTGCTAGGTTAGCAGGCGGTTTAGCCTGGTTTGGTGCCCCCAAAAATCACACAGACAACACAACAGCTGGGAGAAGGAAAAAAACATCACAGACTAGCCTATATACCAGCAGACCTTGATGAACCATGTCTTTTCCTGCTTGAAGAGAGATAAAAAGGGTGTCATCATCACATCTCCCCATTCACAATTTTGCGCGCACACACACACACACACACACACACACACACACACACACACACACACACACACACACACACACACACACACACACACACACACACACACACACACACACACACACACACGCGAGACTAGGTGAGTAATATCGAATGCTGTATGCCAACAAAGGATGAAGTCATTGAGCGAACTTGAGCAAATACATTTATTAATCAAATGATTCATCAAATAACTATCATTGTGGCTCTTGCATATAACAAAACAGTGAAGTTCCCTTCAGATTTGGTCCAAACACTTTTTCTTTCATTATCAATATTGATATATTACATAAATATGCAAAATACAAAATTAGGCACGTACATTTTCTGATCAAACTCTCTCTATATTCATCTAGATTTTTGGTGTATTGAATATATTCGGATATCTTTGCAGTACAATTTAAACCATTTTAACCATGAAAAGTTGGGAATATGGGACACATCGTAATCAAAAGGGTTACCAACAGAAGAAACTCGATGAAATAACATAGACCGGGATCCCTTTGAGAAGGAACTTTAGTGATATCCGGCTAGGGGAGAAAAAACAACAATTGAAGGGATTGTAGCTTGAGATCAGACAAGTCAAACCCAACACAAACCAATGAGGGATAAGGATGCAGCAGACACAACACCTTCTGGAGTCACAGATCACAAACCGTAAGGTAAAGCTGAAAGAACATTGAGTGTAAGAGACTAAATGGCCATGGACTCAATAACAAAAAAATCTGGAAAACTTGATGGAAAAAGTAACCTATTTTCACTTTGATTACTTTTCCCCCATTTGCACTGGATGTACGGTAGAGGACCCAGGATATGAGCAGTCTCCATGCTGCACCCCAAAGAGTGACAGTGAACCATTAGAATCCTTACTCAACTGAAGAACCACGTGTTGGTCCCGTCCTATTTATGTAGTAGTGGGGAAAGTGGGCATCTCATCTAGCTCAGTGTCTTCATTGATGCACTTTCCCTCCCTCTTTCTCTTTCGTCTCCTCCTTCCTTTCCCTCTCTCCTCAGGGCACGGGGGGGGGGGGGGGGGGGTTCAGAGTAAACTCCCCCTCGGCTCTGCAGTTGCACAGTCTACCCACCCGGGCATAGTGCCAAGATGTGATGGAGTGAGGGGAGAATAAGTGGGGAGGAGAGGAGGCAGCCAGGCTGGGCTTTTGTTCTCAGACAAAAGTATCCTTCCCTACAAGACAGGGATGTTGGGAGACAGGAGAGAGAAACCTATTTCGGTGGGATGTGACACACAGTCACAGACAGAGCATTGTAATGATGAGTAGCGGAATAGAGAAGCCCTGTCGGGAAACATATTGTATAACTGGAGGATATGGGGGGGGGGGGGGGGGGGGGGGGGGGTAGCTATAGTTGGCCTACTCATAATAACCAAGTCATACAGGCAGCTCTGAGGACTAGCCACATATTAAACACCTGCCGTTAGAGATACTACTGTGACGTCACTGATAATACCCACAACACAATACATAGCCTACAACTTTACCCCAGTACAGGGACATTTCCTGGCCTGAAGTGGCGTATTAACCAACAGAACAAGGTCATCATAGGCCATAGCTGCAAGGTAAGGAATATTTGATCAGTTGAGAGGGACGCTAACTAACTAATTACAATACCGATTTTTCTGGACGATATTCAAAGCAATTAGCGCTCAGCAGCAATTCTGAAAGTGATTAGAGAAAACTTTTTTCCACTCTGAAAAGAATGCCAAGTGACAGAGTGATTGATACCTGCAGCAGTACGTTGACACTGAAACTAGAACTACTGGAAGTAGGCCAAGGATCTGGGTAAATGGCGGTGTTCATGATATCCCTCCACTGTCATCTCAGTCTAAGTCAATACCCACTGGGCACAGACGGCAATTCAACGTCTATTCCAATTCGTCCATTCCAATTCAACGTCTATTCCGAGTGGGTTCAACGTGGAAACAACGTTGATTTAACCAGTGCGTGCCCAGTGGGCAGGCCTAGTCACACTGGAACACAATACTACTGATTTACTGCGCGGGTACAGTGTCGACTTCCTTTCTCTCGTCTATGGTAAACGTACAGCATCTGGCTGTGGTCATATAGCATAGGCATGCTGAAATGTTGACATAATGGATTAAGTAATTTACGATGCATCAATAAATCATTATCTAGAACTATTGCCATGAAATGTACACAATCTGGCAGGGCAGGTCCACTCATAAGCACATTTTGCGTAATACTATAAGCATGTAGAGTACTATTAATGTACATACAGTACACAGAGAGAACAGATAACAGGTTTTAAATTGAGATTTTAATGCTCCCCTCAGAGCACGTCGTGACGTTCGGGTTCAAGATATGCTCAACACATCCCACTCCACACCCTGTGACTAACCCACTAAACACTTCTCATCTGTGCCTCTGACACGGGTTCTGTCCCTGAAATACACGGGACAACCTTCTCTCCCGTTCTTGTTTCCAATGTGTACATGGAGGACTGTTTGCGAGTCTCTAGTCCAAAACAAAAGGGTATTGTTAAAAAAACGTTCCATCAAATCTCCACTTGAGATCAAAATAAATAACGAAATCTGATTCTAATCATGATAAACCAAAGCTAGCGTAATATAAAAGGATTAATGCCCCAATAAAACATATGAACTTGATATTGAAGAGTGAGGGGGAAAAAATCTACTCTTTGGTGAATTATTGTTGTGCATGTGTGCGAGTCTAACAAACAAAAAATACATTTGCATGTATTAAATATCTTACATGTCCAATTGAAAAAAAAAATGTTGCGAAAAATAAATACCCATTCAAAAAAGGTAAACATTTGGCATGTCTGTCATTCTGAGAGCTCAAATCCTCCCATGCATCATGCCATACTATCTAGTTCACAAATCAGCTCTATACCTAATAGATATATGGTTCTTGTAGTCTTCATTTGACACTTGTCATCGTCACAGACCGAGTGGCCCCCGAGAGGCCCTTTTAGTTTCCAGGAACTGCCAGGATGTAACCGGAGCGGCTCTTAGTGAAGTCTGGCTGTGATTGGTTGATTTTGGGCTCCACAATGATGGTGCACTTCCTGCCGTTCATACTGCACTGGATGGGACTGGCGATATTCACTTGCAGCTTCCTCTTCTCACTGCAGAGAGAGAGAGCGCGAGAGAGCGAGAGAGCGAGAGCGAGAGAGAGAGAGAAAGAGAGAGAAGAGAGAGAGAGAGAGAAAGAGAGAGAGAAAGAGAGAGAGAAAGAAAGACTTGTTAAGCATGTGTTGTACATGCATAGCTTACAGCTGTTACATCAATATCAGCAGAGAGAGAGTATGGTGTATGGTGTATGGTGTATGATGTATGGTGTATGATGTATGGTGTATAATGTATGATGTGTGTGCTCGTTCAAAAGGCTAAAGGCCCTTTTACACCAAAAACACTGATATGGTTCACTGCAATTGAATGGGCATCCTTCCCCATTGTGGATATTCCTCGTCATAATATGGACATGACAGCGAACTGGATGCCAACGCGCATAGATATAGACTATAGAGCAAGGCTCTCCATCCCTGTTCCCGGAGAGCTACCATCCTCTCGGTTTTCACTCCAACCCTAATCTAGTGCACCTGATTCTAATAATTAGCGGGTTGACCAGCTGAATCAGGTTAGTTACAACTGGGGTTGGAGCGAAAACCTGCAGGAGGGTAGATCTCCAGGAATAGGGATGGAGAGGCCTGCTATAGACCATGGTGTTCTGGTAATGCAGATTGACAATAGCGAGCCCACGCTAGGCTAGCCTATACCCCAGGAATGATCCCTGTGCCTGTACGGTAGGTACGGCTCACCAGCCGATTGGCTTTTAGCACTTGCCACATCTAGTGAAGGGGTTTCTGGCTGAATGGCCATCTTGCACTATTCCCTCTTTGAGAGGATCAATGAGGCAAATCAAAGATTTGTTGAGGGGAAAAGAAGCCTTTGTGAGGGAGTCAGGGTGTGTGGGCAAACAGACGGAGTGTTTTAAAGAGTGTGTTTAAGAGCTGTAACTAGTGCTACAGTGAACTACAGCACCTGGGAAGAGAGCGAGAGAAATGCTCGTCTACGTAATCCAACTCTCATCCTGACACCATTCCACCATAACGACGGTCGCTCGCATCGTTTGTCAACAAACATCATTCATGATAATACCCTTGGTGACTCGTGGAAACGGCCGGAGCCAAAACATCCACTCAACCAGTGGTGCTAAGTCTACAGAAATTAATCAACGAGACCTCGACACCCATTAGTTACGCAACAACGCCTAACAAACAAAAACAAATCACCTCAAACTACCCACGTCAGACTTCTGCATTATACATACAGCACTGTAGCCTAGCAATGAGGGCTGCAGCGGCGCAGGGTTACCAGGGCAACCCTGCAAACCTCTCCATCTGTCATGGCTGCCCATGCCAGGGCCAGCCAATAGGACAACAGCTCTGATGAATGCCCGGGTCTGTCTTTGGTGCTTTCACCACCTCTCTTTCTCTGTGTACGTCCGTCTCTGTCCGTCCGTCTGTCTCTGTCCGTCCGTCAGTGTCTCAGGGGATAGCATGGTAAGCATAGCCACAGGTCTGCTATCAGCTGCTATCTGCTCACTTGAAGGGCAAGCAGGGTTAAGTTTACAAACACACACAGCATACACACACCAGTGGAGGCTCCTCAGAGGAGGAAGGGGAGGACCATCCTACTCAGTAAAAATACATTAAAAAAAATAATAAAAATTAAAAAGTTAGAATTTTTAGAGAAAACTATACTAAATATATTCACATAACCAAATAACAAATAAGTGATTAAAACACACTGATTAAACACACTGCAATGAAAGTCTTTTATACATGTTTAAAAAAAATATATATATATTTCACTTTTATTTAACCAGGTAGGCCAGTTGAGAACAAGTTCTCATTTACAACTGTGACCTGGCCAAGATAAAGCAAATCAGTGCGACAAAAACAATAACACAGAGTTACACATGGGAAAAACAAATGTACAGTCAATAACACAATAGAAAAATATGTATACAGTGTGCGCAAATGATGCTAGGAGGTAAGGCAATAAATAGGCCAATAGTGGCAAAGTAATTACAATTTAACAATTTACACTAGAGTGATACAGTTGAAGTCGGAAGGTTACATACACCTTAGCCAAATACACTGCTCAAAAAAATAAAGGGAACACTTAAACAACACAATGTAACTCCAAGTCAATCACACTTCTGTGAAATCAAACTGTCCACTTAGGAAGCAACACTGATTGACAATACATTTCACATGCTGCTGTGCAAATGGAATAGACAAAAGGTGGAAATTATAGGCAATTAGCAAGACACCCCCAATAAAGGAGTGGTTCTGCAGGTGGTGACCACAGACCACTTCTCAGTTCCTATGCTTCCTGGCTGATGTTTTAGTCAATTTTGAATACTGGCGGTGCTTTCACTCTAGTGGTAGCATGAGACGGAGTCTACAACCCACACAAGTGGCTCAGGTAGTGCAGCTCATTCAGGATGGCACATCAATGCGAGCTGTGGCAAGAAGGTTTGCTGTGTCTGTCAGCATAGTGTCCAGAGCATGGAGGCGCTACCAGGAGACAGGCCAGTACATCAGGAGACGTGGAGGAGGCCGTAGGAGGGCAACAACCCAGCAGCAGGACCGCTACCTCCGCCTTTGTGCAAGGAGGAACACTGCCAGAGCCCTGCAAAATTACCTCTAGCAGGCCACAAATGTGCATGTGCATATGGTCTCACAAGGGGTCTGAGTATCTCATCTCGGTGCGTAATGGCAGTCAGGCTACCTCTGGCGAGCACATGGACGGCTGTGCGGCCCCACAAAGAAATGCCACCCCACACCATGACTGACCCACCGCCAAACCGGTCATGCTGGAGGATGTTGCAGGCAGCAGAACGTTCTCCACGGCGTCCCCAGACTCTGTCACATGTGCTCAGTGTGAACCTGCTTTCATCTGTGAAGAGCACAGGGCCCCAGTGGCGAATTTGCCAATCTTGGTGTTCTCTGGCAAATGCCAAACGTCCTGCACGGTGTTGGGCTGTAAGCACAACCCCCACCTGTGGACGTCGGGCCCTCATACCACCCTCATGGAGTCTGTTTCTGACCGTTTGAGCAGACACATGCACATTTGTGGCCTGCTGGAGGTCATTTTGCAGGGCTCTGGCAGTGCTCCTCCTTGCACAAAGGCGGAGGTAGCGGTCCTGCTGCTGGGTTGTTGCCCACCTACGGCCTCCTCCACGTCTCCTGATGTACTGGCCTGTCTCCTGGTAGCGCCTCCATGCTCTAGACACTACGCTGACAGACACAGCAAACCTTCTTGCCACAGCTCGCATTGATGTGCCATCCTGGATGAGCTGCACTACCTGAGCCACTTGTGTGGGTTGTAGACTCCGTCTCATGCTACCACTAGAGTGAAAGCACCGCCAGCATTCAAAAGTGACCAAAACATCAGCCAGGAAGCATAGGAACTGAGAAGTGGTCTGTGGTCACCACCTGCAGAACCACTCCTTTATTGGGGGTGTCTTGCTAATTGCCTATAATTTCCACCTGTTGTCTATTCCATTTGCACAACAGCATGTGAAATTTATTGTCAATCAGTGTTGCTTCCTAAGTGGACAGTTTGATTTCACAGAAGTGTGATTGACTTGGAGTCACATTGTGTTGTTTAAGTGTTCCCTTTATTTTTTTGAGCAGTGTACATTTAAACTCAGTTTTTCCACAATTCCTGACATTTAATTCTAGTAAAAACTCAGTTAGGATCACCACTTTATTTTAAGAATGTGAAATGTCAGAATAATAGTAGAGAGAATGATTTATTTCAACTTTTATTTTCTTTCATCACATTCTCAGTGGGTCAGAAGTTTACATACACTCAATTAGTATTTGGTAGCCTTCCACAAGCTTCCCACAATAAGTTGGCGGAATTTTGGCCCATTCCTCCTGACAGAGCTGGTGTAACTGAGTCAGGTTTGTAGGCCTTCTTGCTCGCACACGCTTTTTCAGTTCTGCCCACACATTTTCTATAGGATTGAGGTCAGGGCTTTGTGGTGGCCACTCCAATACCTTGATTTTGTTGTCCTTAAGCCATTTTGCCACAACTTTGGAAGTGTGCTTGGGGTCATTGTTCATTTGGAAGACCCATTTGCGACCAAGCTTTAACTTCCTGACTGATGTCTTGAGATGTTGCTTCAATATATCCACATAATTTTCCTTTCTCATGATGCCATCTATTTTGTGTAGTGCACCAGTCCCCCCTGCAGAAAATCATCCCCACAACATGATGCTGCCACCCCGGTGCTTCACGGTTGGGATGGTGTTCTTTGGCTTGCAAGTCTCCCCCTTTTTCCTCCAAACATAACGATGATCATTATGGCCAAACAGTTCTATTTTTGTTCTATCAGACCAGATGACATTTCTCCAAAAAGTACGATCTTTGTCCCCATGTACAGTTGCAAACCGTAATCTGTATTTTTTATGGCGGTTTTGGAGCAGTGGGTTCTTCCTTGCTGAGCGGCCTGTCAGGTTATGTCGATATAGGACTCGTTTTTACTGTGGATATAGATACTTTTGTACCTGTTTCCTCCAGCATCTTCACAGGGTCCTTTGCTGTTGTTCTGGGATTGATTTGCGTGGTCCCATGGTGTTATTGTTTGTACAGATGAACGTGGTACCTTCGGGCGTTTGGAAATTGCTCCCAAGGATGAACCAGAATTGTGGAGGTCTACAATTTTTTTCCTGAGGTCTTGGCTGATTTCTTTTGATTTTACCATGATGTCAAGCAAAGAGGCACTGAGTTTGATGGTAGGCCTTGAAATACATCCACAGGTACACCTCCAAGTGACTCAAATTATGTCAATTAGCCTATCAGAAGCTTCTAAAGCCATAACATCATTTTCTGGAATTTTCCAAGATGTTTAAGGGCACAGTCAACTTAGCATACAGTGGAAGTCGGAAGTTTACACAAACTTAGGTTGGAGTCATTAAAACTCGTTTTTCAACCACTCCACAAATTGCTTGTCAACAAACTATAGTTTTGGCAAGTCGGTTAGGACATCTACTTTGTGCATGACACAAGTAATTTTTCCAACAATTATTTACAGACAGATAATTTCACTTAGAATTCACTGTATCACAATTCCAGGGGGTCAGAAGTTTACATGCACTAAGTTGACTGTGCCTTTAAACAGCTTGGAACATTCCAGACAATGATGTCATGGCTTTAGAAGCTTCTGATAGGCTAATTGACATAATTTGTACTAGGATTAAATGTCAGGAATTGTGAAAAACTGAGTTTAAATGTATTTGGCTAAGGTGTATGTAAGCTTCCTACTTCAACTGTATGTACACTTCTCACCCACTGGAATTGTGATACAGTGAATTATAAGTGAAATAATCTGTCTATAAACAATTGTTGTAAAATTACTTGTGTCATGAACAAAGTAGATGTCCTGTGGAGTGGTTGAAAAACGAGTTGTAATGACTCCAACATAAGTGTACGTAAACTTACGACTTCAACTGTATATGTGCAGATGAGGATGTGCAAGTAGAAATACTGGTGTGCAAAAGAGCAGAAAAACAAAAACACATATGGGGATGAGGTAGGTAGTTGGTTGGATGGGCTATTTACAGATGGACTATGTACAGCTGCAGCAATTGGTAAGCTGCTCTACCAGCTGACGCTTAAAGTTAGGGAGGGTTAAATAAGTCTCCAACTTCAGTGATTTTTGCAATTTGTTTTAGTCACCACCCTGCATACCACTACTGGCTTGCTTCTGAAGCTAAGCAGGGTTGGTCCTGGTCAGTCCCTGGATGGGAGACCAGATGCTGCTGGAAGTGGTGTTGGAGGGCCAGTAGGAGGCACTCTTTCCTCTGGTCTAAAAAATATCCCAATGCCCCAGGGCAGTGATTGGGGACACTGCCCTGTGTAGGGTGCCGTCTTTCGGATGGGACGTTAAACGGGTGTCCTGACTCTCTGAGGTCATTAAAGTTCCCATGGCACTTATCGTAAGAGTAGGGGTGTTAACCCCGGTGTCCTGGCTAAATTCCCAATCTGGCCCTCAAACCATCATGGTCACCTAATAATCCCCAGTTTACAATTGGCTCATTCATCCCCCTCCTCTCCCCTGTAACTATTCCCCAGGTCGTTGCTGCAAATGAGAACGTGTTCTCAGTCAACTTACCTGTTAAAATAACGGTAAATAAAATAAAATAAATAAATAATTGACAGCAGTGAACTGGAAGGAAAGGTGGCCAAAGAGGTGTTGGCTTTGGGGATGACCAGTGAAATATACCTCCTGGAGCGCATGCTACGGGTGGGTGTTGCTATGGTGACCAGTGAGCTGAGAAGGCGGAGCTTTACCTAGCAAAGACTTGTATGATGTGCAAGTAGAAATACTGGTGTGCAAATGAGCAAAAAAAAAGTAAATAAAAATAATATGGGGATGACCTGGAGCCAGTGGATTTGGCGACGATTATGTAGTGAGGACCAGCCAACGAGAGCATACAGGTCGCAGTGGTGGGTAGTATATGGGGCTTTGATGACAAAACGAATGGCACTGTGATAGAATGCATCCAATTTGCTGAGTAGAGTGTTGGAGACTATTTCGTAAATGACATTGCTAAAGTCAAGGATCGGTAGGATAGTCAGTTTTACGATGGTAGGTTTGGCAGCATGAGTGAAGGAGGCTTTGTGGCGAAATAGGAAGCCGATTCTAGATTTAACTTTGGATTGGAGATGCTTAATGTGAGTCTGGAAGGAGAGATTACAGTCTAGCCAGACACCTAGGTATTTATAGTTGTCCACATATTCTAAGTCAGAACCGTCCAGAGTAGTGATGCTATGTGGGGGGCGGGTGCGTGCAGCGATCGGTTGAAGAGCATGCATTTTGTTTTACTAGCATTTAAGAGCAGTTGGAGGCCACGGAAGGCGTGTTGTATGGCATTGAAGCTCGTTTGGAGTTTTGTTAACAGAGTGTCCAAAGGGCCAGATGTTTACAGAATGGTGTCGTCTGCGTAGAGGTGGATCAAAGAATCACCAGCAGCAAGAGCGACATCATTGATGTATACAGAGAAAAGAGTCAGCTCGAGAATTGAACCCTGTGGCACCCCCATAGAGACTGCCAGAGGTCCAGACAACAGGCCCTCCGATTTGACACACTGAACTCTATCTGAGAAGTAGTTGGTGAACCAAGCGAGGCAGTCATTAGAGAAACCAAGACTATTGAGTCTTCCAATAAGAATACGGTGATTGACAGTGTCGAAAGACTTGGCCAGGTCGATGAAGACGGCTGCACAGTACTGTCTTTTATCGATAGCGGTTATGATATCATTTAGGACCTTGAGCGTGGCTGAGGTGCACCCATGGCCAGCTCAGAAACCAGATTGCATAGCGGAGAAGGTACGGTGGGATTCGAAAAGGTCTGTGATCCGTTTGTTCACTTGGCTTTCGAAGACTAGAAAGGCAGACCAGGATGGATATGGGTCTGTAACAGTTTGGGTCTAGAGTGTCTCCCCCTTTGAAGCCCCGCGTTGCTGCGGGGGGTGCAGAGTTGTTGGCCGGAGCAGCCAGGTGGAAAGCATGGCCAGCTGTAGAGAAATGCTTATTGAAATTCTCGATTATCATGGATTTACAGTAGCCTCAACACTCTCTGGGGTAGCACCATGCTGTAGCCGGAGGACAGCTACCTTCCGTCCTCCTCTGGCTACATTGACTTCAATACAAAACCTAGTAGGCACAGTAATTAAGACAACTTCCAGAGGACGTCCTCCAATCTATCAGAGCTCTTGCAGCATGAACTGACATGTTGTCCACCCAAACAAAGGATCAGAGAATTAATCTAGTACTTAAATCAAAAGCTACAGCTAGCTAGCACTGCAGTGCCTAAAATGTGGTAGTTGACTCAGAGACAGAAAGACAATAGTTGAACAGTTTCAAATTCATTTCTTCAAAAACAAAAGAGAAGCAGCGTAAAGAGAGAGATAGCTATATTTCCAAAATTTTTCGCTTTAATTTACTTTGCTAGTTAATGCAGCTAGCTAATTTATCCTACTCAAATACCTGGCTCAAACTGAGAGGAATGCTATTTATGTTGGATAGCCTTAGCCAGCTAGCTAACACTGGAACTCTTCCAAGTCAAGGTAAGCTTTCGGTTTTATTAATTTATTGCAACCGGGGCCCGCTGGTGTAACTGCTAAACTGCTTTGATTTGCCTAATAGAAACGTTCGTTAACAACTGTTGGACTAACGATTACACCATAAATTAGCTAGATGCAGGCAAGAGTGTGCAAGGCAGTATTGAATGTGCCACTGTCTTGATTCTCCAATTTGTCTCTTGACATGTGCACCGTTATAAACCTTCATTCATAGGCTTGGTTGTAGAAACCTCATGATGGGTATAGGGAAAATGTGAGTATCATGTAATAGCCTAAACCTATCGATTTTACATTGAGCTGGGTGAATGGAATATGAATGAGAGTCATCCAATATGCTGTAATAGAAATAAGGCCATGCTCATAAAAAAAGTGTCCCCCCTCATCTTAAACAGCACCGACCGCCACTGACACACAGACGTTGCATAGAATATGTGTATTGGGACATCTTTATATGTGGTTAATACTAAAAAACGCTTAAGAAATGTAATATCCATTGTTAAATCCCTGTGATTCTGGTAGACGAAAATGCTACGAAAGCAAATTAGTTGACTGTTGACGTCACATCAATCCAATACTAAGAGACCAGTCTTAGTCGAGTTCTCCCCCCAGGCGGACACTCAGACACCACTGCCTCTCCTCTCCTACTAGAAAAAAAACA
Source organism: Salvelinus fontinalis (assembly GCF_029448725.1). Taxonomy (NCBI): domain Eukaryota; kingdom Metazoa; phylum Chordata; class Actinopteri; order Salmoniformes; family Salmonidae; genus Salvelinus; species Salvelinus fontinalis. Next base: position 23,526,131 of record NC_074665.1, read on the forward strand.
TTATTTCTTACTCTCTTCCCCAGTAACTGTCTCTTCTCTGACATGAATCCTCTGCCCCATCTACCCCAGCCTCTCTGAGGATAAAGTGGAAGAACAGGAAGAGAAGTAGGGAATCTTCTTAGAGGTTTGGGACCGACAGGGCAACCTATCTGCATCCTGGCAACACCGCTGACTCATCCTTTTAGGAGTGTTTTTGTCTCGGAGCCAAGCCTGTCTCCTGCAAAATATATGAGAACTTCGCATACTTAAGAGATACAGGTAAAGTCACTCAGCAAAGCCACTGTGGCTTGCAGAAGACTGGGCTCAGGATTAGGTTATATACTGAGCAAAAATCTAAACACAACATGCAACAATATTTATAATTTTACTGAGTTACAGTTCATATAAGGAAATCAGTCAATTGAAATAAATTCTTGAGGCCCTAATCTATGGATTTCACATGACTGGGCAGGCGTGCAGCCATGGGTGGGCCTGGGAGGGCATATGCCCACCCACTTGGGGGACTGGCCCACCCACTGGGGAGCAAGGCCCAGCCAATCAAAATGAGTTTTTCCCCACAAAAGGGCTTTATAACAGAAAGAAATAGTCATCAGTTTTATCAGCTGTTCAGGTGGCTGGTCTCAGACGATCCAGCAGGTGAAGAAGCCGGATGTGGAGGTCCTAAGCTGGCGTGGTTAAATGTGGTTTGCGCTTGTGAGGCTGGTTGGACGAACTGCCAAAATCTCTAAAACAACATAGGAGGCAGCTTTATGGTAGAGAAAAGAACATTAAATTCTCTGGGAACAGCTCTGGAGGACATTCCTGCGGTCAGCATGCCAATTGCACGCTCCCTCAACTTGAGGCATTGTGTTGTGTGACAAAACTTCACATTTTATAGTGGCCTTTTATTGTCCCCAGCATAAGGTGCACCTGTGTAATGACCATGCTGTTTAATCAGCTTCTTGATATGCCACACCTGTCAGGTGGATGGATTATCTTGGCAAAGGATAAATGCTCACTAACTGGGATGTAAACAGATTTGTACACACAATTTGAACGTTTTAGAGAAATAAGCTTTTTGTGCATATGGAACATTTCTGGGATCTTTCATTTCAGCTCATGAAACATGGGACCAACACTTCACATGTTGCGTTTATATTTTTGTTCAGTGTAAAATAATTGATATGCGTAGGTTATATTTAGACCTTTTAAAATCTTCTCTGAGAGACTTTAAAGTCCCTTTCAAAGTGCTATGGTGGGAAATACCTATCAAGCTAACTAACGACAGAGGACTTGTTGTAGTATGACGCAAATCTGGACAGTGCATGTGAATAGACTATCTGTTGGCAGAGACAAAGACAGACCAGATGCTCAACAAGAGTGCAGGTTCTATGCCAAGAGCAGCACGCCTTCCCCGAGGGAGGGGCTCCATAGGGTGCTGTTGATGTGGATCGGAGAGGGAGAGAAACCCCCACTGTTAGCCTGTCAGATCGAATTTCCTTGCTTTCCTTAACAGCAGTTCTAAAATAAAATCCGCCAGCCTCCTCTGATCAATACTGAGATTGTGTGTGTGTGTGTGTGTATGCGTGTGTGTGTGCGTGCGCGTGTCTTCACTGACATTTTCAACCTCTCCCTGACCAAGTCTGTAATACCTACATGTTTCAAGCAGACTACCATAGTCGCTGTGCCCAAGGAAGCGAAGGTAACCTGCCTAAATGATTACCGGCCCATGGCACTCACGCAGTAGCCATGAAGTGCTTTGAAAGGCTGGTCATGGGTCACATCAACAGCATCCTCCCGGATACCCTAGACCCACCCCAATTCGCATACCGCCCCAACAGATCCACAGATGACGCAATCTCAATCGCACTCCACACCGCCCTTTCTGACCTGGACAAAAGGAACACCTTTGTGAGAATGATGTTCATCGACTACAGCTCAGTGATCAACACCATAGTGCCCACGAAGCTCATCACTAAGCTAAGGACTCTGGGACTAAACACCTCTGCAACTGGATCCTGGATTTCCTGACAGGCCGCCCCCAGGTGGTAAGAGTAGGCAAAAATATGTCTGCCACGCTGATTCTCGACACTGGGGCCCCTCAGGGGTGTGTACTTCGTCCCCTCCTGTATTCCCTGTCCACCCACGACTGCGTAGCAAAACACTACTCCAACACCATCATTAAGTTTGCTGACGACACAACAGTGGTAGGCCTGATCACCGACAACGATGAGACGGTCTATAGGGAGGAGGTCAGAGAACTGGCAGTGTGGTGCCAGGACAACAACCTCTCCCTCAATGTGAGCGAGACAAAGGAAGTGATCGTGGACTACAGGAAAAGGTGGGCCGAACAGGCCCTCATTAACATCAACGGGGCTGTAGTGGAGCGGGTCGAGTGTTTTAAGTTCCTTGGTGTCAACATCACCAACGAACTATCATGATCCAAACACACCAAGACAGTCGTGAAGAGGGCACGACAAAACCTTTTCCCCATCAGGAGACTGAAAAGATTTGGCATGGGCCCCCAGATCCTCAAAAGGTTCTACAGCTGCACCATCGAGAGCATCCTGACCGGTTGTATCACCGCCTGGTATGGCAACTGCTCGGCATCTGACCGTAAGACGCTACAGAGGGTAGTGCGAAGGGCCCAGTACATCACTGGGGCAAAGCTTCCTGCTATCCAGGACCTATATAATAGGCGGTGTCAGAAGAAAGCCCATAAAATTGTCAGAGCCTCCAGTCACCCAAGTTATAGACTGTTTTCTCTGCTACCGCACAGCAAGCGGTACCGGAGTGCCAAGTCTAGGACCAAAAGGCTCTGCAACAGCTTCTACCCCCAAGCCATTAGACTGCTGAACAATTCATAAAAATCGCCACCAGACAATTTACATTGACCCCCCCTCTTGTACACTGCTGCTACTCGCTGTTTGTTTGTTACCTATGCATAGTCACTTCGCCCCCACCTACATGTACAGATTACCTCAACTAGCCTGTACCCCTGCACACTGACTCGGTAAAGGTGCCCTCTTTATATAGCCTCGTTATTGTTATTCTTATTGTGTTCATTTTTATTAATAATTTTTATTTTAGCTTACTTGGTATACATTTTCTTCTTCTTGAACTGCACTGTTGGTTAAGGGCTTGTAAGTAAGCATTTCACGGTAAAGTCTACACTTGTCGTATTCGGCGCATGTGGCGAATAAAGTTTGATTTGGGGACAGTATGCTCATGTGTTTCTGCCTATTACTAATGTCTGAGGGGGAGCGGCTGGGAGTAGGAGAGTGTCGAGACGAACCAATGGCCCACATGTATCTGGTAGATAGCCAACTCCTCTCACAAATTCAACACCCAAGCCAAGCGGCCAACCCCCAATCCAGTGCTCCACAACATGAGCAAACATAATCCAGCCCGAGGAGGAGAAATAAGGAAGGAGGGGGGAGAGAAGGAATAGAAATGGTGGATAAAAGGGTCTCTACAGCCGCCATTTCTACCTCAACCCTATCCCTTAAAAATGGATCTGCATCCGCTCTCTCACACGTCTCCCGTGTTCCCAGCCAGCTCCAACCTAGACATCCCACTGGAGAAGAAAGGGAAAGTAAACACACCTCTTTCAGGTCGCTAATGGTTCTAGCCAGGCGGCACAGCGGGTTTAGAATTGTCCTTCAGTCACAACAGAGAGAGTGATTCATAGTTCAAGGCAGTCCCGCTGGCATCGGCAGCGCTACAGGTCAGAGAGAGATGGTTAGTGAGATGATGTCGGAGTGCTTTCAACTCCATTGTTCACTTTACAGTTGAAGGTTTGAATATAGAGTCTCGGTGACTCAACCGAATTTACAACAAGGTAGCCATTAGCCAATGCTTCCGCTAACTCGCCGAATTACACCTTCTCTCAGTTTCTTCTCAGACATGTCCCTTCCAGCCTTTTCTGCCCCCAAAACATCCAATGTGAAATTAAAACACAGAAAAATCAACAGGAAGCAACAACAAAAAACTGCTCAAATGCAGGAACTCCAACCCTTCAAAACATCCCAACAACCATTACAATATTTAGCAAGCTGTGAGAGTGAGGATATCTTCCTCTCCTCCTCTATGTCTCTTTCTCCACCATTTTTTTCCATGAAAAGAAGAGCTATATACTCTAAAATGGGGGAGATGACTAAGTAGGCCATTTAAAGATGTCTTAGCAGCAAAAAGTCTATTGATCCAAAGACCCCTGAACGTAGAGAGGAGGAGAAGAGGAAGAGCACAATCAATCTGAAGGAAAGAGAAAGAAAGAGGGAGGAGATGGAGACACGCGAGAGGAGAGAGACAAGCACACAATAACACACACACACACACACACACATATAATAGAACACACACACACACACACAGAGAGAAAGCAGCCTAGCAGTGGAGCCGTGCAGTGAGGCTGCCAAGGAGTGTGTTGATCAAAGCCACTGTAGCCTAGGTCAGCTAATTGACTAATGTACAGTAGCAGTGGAAGGAGGGGTCAAAAGGCCTTAACTATACAGATCCTATAATGTAACTCCACACTCTTAATCATGTGAGGTGGCAGGTAGCCTAGTGGTTAGAGCGTTGGGCCAGTAACCGAAAGTTTGCTAGATCGAATCCCCGAGCTGACAAGATAAACATCTGTCGTTCTGCCCCTGAACAAAGCAGTTAGCCCACTGTACCTAGGCCGTCATTGTAAATAAGAATTTGTTCTTAACTGACTTGCCTAGTTAAATAAAAACACATTTAAAAATGTGTCGTGACAGTGGAGGTTCAGCTGGTCCTGAAGGACCCGTGTATTGTGCCGCCGTTCGTTACAACCTTCGCTGACAATACGGTTTTATTTCATCTGCTTCAGAGTACATGATATGAAATATGAATGCATTATAAGAGCCCAATAATTGAACAGGAGGGACTACCAAGACCAAGTGTTCATCAACACTTGGATTGGATCCACCACGACATGAATCGTCTCAGCATGCCTACTGATGGGACTGATAACGTGAACAGAAGACGTTCAGCCGCGACAGTGGAGACAGGTTTAACGCATGGCAAAGTGAGACCAGCTCTACTCCCATAAGGGTAGATTCATCATTATTATCATCAAGGGTGGTACAGAGTATTCATCCGTACTCCGAGACAGATAACACAGATGACACACGCATCCCCTCTTCTGCTGTCATCGGTGTTGACGTCCTCTCTTTATTCCTCATCTTTATTTAACTAGGTAAGTCAGTGAAGAACAAATTGTTATTTACAATGACGGCCTACCAAACCCTAATGACGCTGGGCCAATTGTGCGCCGCCCTATGGGACTCCCAATCACGGCCGGTTGTGATACAGCCTGGAATCGAACCAGGGTCTGTAGTGACGCCTCTAGCACTGAGATGCAGGGCCTTAGACCGCTGGCCACACGGGAACCCCCTTTAACCTCTTGGAACTATAGGGGGTGCTGTTCCGCATTAGCATATTTGTGTCTCCAAATTAAACTGCCTCGTGCTAAATTCTTGATCGTACAATATGCATATTATTGTTATTATTGGATAGAAAACACCTTCTAGTTTCTATAGAAGTTGAAATTTTGTCTCTGAGTTGTACAGAACAATTTCTACAGCACTTTTCATGACAGGGTTCAGATTTCAATTTTTTTTACCTCTGATCTGGGGTCTGTTTTTAAGGCGACAGTGAATGCTATGAAGAAACCGACACTGCCTACGTCTTCCTCTGGGTGTCTGTACGTCATCACGCTTTCAATGGAATCGATGGGATATTCACAGCCAGTATAAAAGACCAAAATGTATAGAGACCGCCCTTTCTCGTCGTGCGCCTGAAGCGTGAAGGGCATCGGACCTGCCTCGTTCCAAATCGTTTTCTAACCAGCAATATTTCTCCGGTCATGTTTTCACTCGTTTTAGGTGTTAAAAACATCAAAATGTAGTTAATTTGAACCGTTTTATAGCAATTTATATCCGTTTAGTGCGATTTTAGAGGAATTTATTTGTTGTGCACTCTGAAACTTTGGACACGTTTTGGGGTGTCGGTCGTTGGTGGTGGACATTTCGAAGGACAGAGGACATCTATCGACCAAAAGACGTTTATAACATAGAAAGGATACATTGCCCAAGAATCTGATGGAAGAACAGCTCAAAGTAAGCAATATTTAATATGATAAATCGTGTTTCTGTCGAAATATTTTAAACGCACATTTCGCCATTTTGTTTGGTATAGCTTCACTTGGCGAACCCTGTATTGAAAAGTAAGGATAATTTTAAAAATGTAAATCAGCGGTTGCATTAAGAACTAATTTGTCTTTCGATTCCTGTAAACCCTGTATTTTTTAGTCAAGTATATGATTAGCTATTAATTAAACCAGATCACTCTGAAAGATGGCGACCGACATTTTCAGGCTTGTTTTGCTACTATTTTCATTGTGTAACCACGGTTTTGTATGGCTAAATATGCACCTTTTCGAACAAACTGTATATGTATATTGTAAAATGATGTTACAGGAGTGTCATCGGAAGAATTCTGAGAAGGTTAGTGAAAAAATTAATATCTTTTGGCGATGTTGACTTTTATCGCTCACTTTGGCTAGAATCAATGCTGGGCTGCTATGTGCTATGTGCTACGCTAATATAACGATTTATTGTGTTTTCGCTGTAAGACACTTAGAAAATCTGAAATATTGTCTGTATTCACAGGATCTGTGTCTTTCGATTCGTGTATGCTGTGTATTTTTACGAAATGTTTGATGATTAGTAGTTAGGTAAACACGTTGCTCATTGTAATTATTCTAGTCCATTTGTGACGGTGGGTGCAATTGTAACCTATGGCAGCTACCTGAAATATGCACTTTTTTCTAACAAAACCTATCCCATACCATAAATATGTTATCAGACTGTCATCTAATGAGTTTTTTTGTTGGTTAGGGGCTATAAATATCTTAGTTTAGCCGAATTGGTGATGGCTACTGGTGTTGGTGGACAAATAAAAGATGGTGGATTATGCTAATGTGTTTTTAGGTAATAGATGTACATCTTTACATATTGTGTCTTCCCTGTAAAACATTTTAAAAATCGGAAATGGTGGCTTTATTCACAAGATCTGTATCTTTCATCTGGTGTCTTGGACTTGTGATTTAATGATATTTAGATGCTACTATCTACTTGTGAAGCTATGCTAGCTATGCTAAACAGTGTGTGGGGGGTGGGGGGTGCTCCCGGATCCGGGTTTCTGAGGCAGTAGAAGTTAAACGATCAGCAGGGTCAATTACGGTGATACGTCCCGGAAGTGGACAAAGCAACACTCTACACGGACAGCTGAGTATTCACACTGATGGAGCCACAATGGCTTCACAACAGGAGTCTCCGTCCATCTTAAACAATCACACCTGGCTCTTCAAATTCTCCAGTTTCTCTTCTCTCCGTTCGGTTCAATAGGCCTAGCATGACACTGATCAATGAACCAGAATCCCTCGTCTCTCTCTCGTCTTCTCAAGCACCCAGTATAATCACATGGGTGGCTGGACCACTGAAGGACCATCAGGGAAATCAATATATCGATGAGGATGAGCCAAACGGAGGGAAAGAAAAGCAAGAGAAGTGTCTTCAATGAGTTTCTTCATTACAGATGGAGCGACCGCTCCTTTTTAAAAGAGACTTGGCACTCACTTTGTCACCCCAGCCAAAATCAATAGATCAACGAAGACGCCATTCCTTCCAGCTTATTGATGCTTCACGGGTCCGAGTGACATGGGGGAAGGGGACGAGGTTGCATTTGGATCCGAGATAGAGTTGTTCAGGCCCAAGCTGGAGGTGACCGGGGGTAAAGACGAATGGGAAGAAGCGAGGGATGAGAAGGATGAGAATGATCAGGAGAAAGAGTGGAGGGTAAAGGTCAAGCGGGGGCTACATCTCGGTATACTGTACAAGGATCGAGAGGCTTGCAGCAAGATGGTAGGTGGGTGTCTCTGTGTGAGCGTAGGTGGAAAGGCTGGAGGTATGGAGGGGAGGCCAGGGACCTTTCACCCCAGTCAAGGGAGGGGATGTCTGGGGCCGCAGCACCACTCTATGAGCATGGTAGAGGCCTGTTGACCTGCACCTCACTGCGTCTCTTACTGGTTGGTTGGTTGGCGGGGAGGCAGACAGACAGCACTGCAGTGGTGCAGGGACCCACGCAGAGGGAAACTAGGTCAGATCCCATCTCTCTCAGACACACACACACTCAGTCTACACCCCTCCACTTCAATCACTACACCAACCAACCGACCCCCCAGGCTGATATAAAATATAAAACAGAGCAGGACTCTCTACTGTCCAGCAAAAACAGTGTGTGTGTGGTGGCTGTAGCCACATGTAAGTGTGTTATGATGACACACACACACACACACACACACACACACACACACACACACACACACACACACACACACACACACACACACACACACACACACACACACACACACACACACACACACACACACAGTTTTACATGACAGGAATACCATCCAATCCATCACCTGGATAATGTATAAGGATGGAGACAGATCCATTCATGGCTAAAAAAAAGATGAGCTTTATAAAAATAAAAAAATACTCTCTCTCCCTCTAGCCCCCTGTTTCTCCCTCTCCCCCTCTCTTTGTCCTTCCTACAGCTTCTGTTGACCTCTCTGACACTGTTTTTCTGCCTCTCTCCATCCTTTTCCTCTCTCCTTCTCTGTCTGTCCCCCCCCCCCTCTCTGTCTCCCTCTCCAGAGGAGATGAGTTAGTTCTCAGCCAGCAGGGCTATTATTGGACTAAATATCAGACAAACATGGATTGGCTGGTCGCTATGGCAACTGCATCTGCAACACTGCACAGGGAGGGAGGGAGGGAGGGAGGAAGAGTAAGAGGGATGGAGGAAAAAACGGGAGGAAAGCTGACAAACAAGGGGGGGGCAGGAGAGGGAGGGGGGAAAGTGGGAGGGAGTGAAGGAGGGATAAAGGAGAGGGAGTGGAGGGGAGCATGACTTCCTTAAGTCTGAAATGCTCCACTCAGCATAAAGGCTGACCTTGATGGTGTAGGGAGACAAAATCACCAGTTAGCAGCACACCGCCTCTGTCTGTCTTAGTGTCTTTAAACGTGATGATGATGATGTTGCCATCTCAAATTACACAGGAAAGTGCAGCACTGCACATTTGTTCACGCCGAGCAGCACTTCTTCAAGGTTTGAATATTCATCACGCTTCCGTTGTACTGACACTGCAATAACACAAACTTAACGGATCGTCATTCTCCGGAAAGGACAACAGATGCCCACTTCTCTGCTCGGGGAGGAGAGCAGAGGGGATTCGCCAGAGCAATCAGCGGCCTCAGACTTCTGCTACTTGGCTGACAACAAGCAACAGATCTGTTACAGTCTCTTATATCTCCTTCTCTCTCTCCTATGGCTCATCTTTTCTCTCTCTCTCTCTCTCATGAGTCAGCAGTATGAAGCCCATAGCCTCTGTATTGATCTGATGTAGCTTTTCGGTTATGTTCTGACCTGGGGCTGAACTGAGGGCTTGATCATGTAACTACGCTGCCCTGTCAAATCTGGGCCAACCTCAATCTGTGACACACATAACAAGGGAATGACGAAAGAAGGGAACTTGAATGAAACAGAGAGAGAGAGAGAGAGAGAGAGAGAGAGAGAGAGAGAGAGAGAGAGAGAGAGAGAGAGAGAGAGAGAGAGAGAGAGAGAGAGAGAGAGAGAGAGAGAGAGAGAGAGAGAGAGAGAGAGAGAGAGAGAGAGAGAGAGAGAGAGAGAGAGAGAGAGAGAGAGAGAGAACGATAGAAAGACCAAGCAAACAGTTAAGTCCAATAACTGGTGTCACACAGACATGAACAGTATTACAGTGCAGAGTGTCTCTTATCGTTGGTCTGTCGAGCGCCCTCTCTTCCTGTCTTTCCCTAGTGCTATTAAGCGAGTGATGCTTTCCTTCTTATTACCGGGTTAGGCTGGGACCAGAATAACACCAGTCACAGGAAAGAACACAGGAAATAATTCCTGGAGAGAGAGAGAGAGGGAGAGAGAGAAGAAGGAGAGCGAGAGAGAAGAAAGAGAGAGGGAAGAAAGAGAGCGAGAGAGGAGAGAAGAAAGAGAGAGATGAAAGAGAGAGAGAGGAAAAAGAGAGAGAGAGGGAAGAAAGAGAGGAAAGAGAGAGAGAGAGGGGGAAGAAAGAGAGAGGAAAGAGAGAGAGGAAAGAGAGAGAGGGAAGAAAGAGAGAGGAAAGAGAGAGAGAGGGAAGAAAGAGAGGAAAGAGAGAGAGGGAAGAAAGAGAGGGAAGAAAGAGAGGGAGAGAGAGTTGGGAGGAAAGAGTGATAGAGAAGAGAGAAAGGGAAAAAAGAGAGGGCGAGAAGAGAGAGCGAGCGAGCGTGGAGGAAGAGACAGCGACAGAGACACACACTCATCCATCGATTGCCTTCACAAGGATCTCTCCCTCCATCCCACGTGCCAATACTTTCTGGACTTACAGTAGTCACTGAAACAGCAAGACAACTGCAAGACAACCTGCCACAGAACGCTCTTTTCTCAGAACCCAGTAGTTCAAATACAGCGCTACACAACGGAGAAACAAAGCTACATCTAGGGACTGAGACAACCGCGACAGGGTCATCTCTGTCAGGGACTTACACATCTCACAGTGGACCTTTCTCATTGGATCGGGTTCCACTGGAGCACAATGTATAGTTTAGAAACCATAACAAAGGGAAGTGTCACTATATGGAAAAGTAGGGAAGTAGGTCCGAGTCCGAATCAGACGGACATAGAGTAGAAAAACATAGCTAGACGTTTGAATTTGGACTTGAAGACAGAGCTTGTGCATTGCTGGTATTTCGCCGAGTTAGCTTCTTTATAATTCCTGAAAGAAATTTATATTTAACAAGGAGGCTATTTTTAGGACAGGTGTGAACCGGTGATCGGGTAAGCTGAATGTAATGCACATGTAATGTACACTGACTATACCAAACATTAGGAACACCTTCCCAATATTGAGTAGCAATACCATTTTGCCCTCAGAACAGCCTCAATTCGTCAGGACAAGGACTCTACAAGGTGTCGAAAGTGTTCCACAGGGATGCTGGCCCATGTTGACTCCAATGCTTCCCACAGTTGTGTCAAGTTGGCTGGATGAACTTTGGGTGGTGGACCATTCTTGATACACACGGGAAACTGTTGAGTGAGAAAAACCCAGCAGCGTTGCAGTTCTTGACACAAACCGGTGTGCCTGGCATCTACTACCATACCCCGGTCAAAGGCACTTAAATCTTTTGTCTTGCCCATTCACCCTCTGAATGGCACAAGTACACAATACATGTCTATATCCTGCCTGTCTCATCGGATGGGGCCACAGTGTCTCCTGACCACTCCTGTCTCAGCCCCCAGTATTTATGCTGCAGTAGTTTATGTGTCGGGGGGCTAGGGTCAGTCTGTTATATCTGGAGTACTTCTCCTGTCTTATCCGGTGTCCTGTGTGCATTTAAGTATGCTCTCTCTAATTCTCTCTTTCTCTCTTTCTTTCTCTCTCTCGGAGGACCTGAGCCCTAGAACCATGCCTCAGGACTACCTGGCATGATGACTCCTTGCTGTCCCCAGTCCACCTGGCCGTGCTGCTGCTCCAGTTTCAACTGTTCTGCCTGCGGCTATAGAACCCTGACCTATTCACCGGACGTGCTACCTGTCCCAGACCTGCTGTTTTCAACTATCTAGAGACAGCTGGAGCGGTAGAGATACTCTCAATGATCGGCTATGAAAAGCCAACTGACATTTACTCCTGAGGTGCTGACTTGTTGCACCCTCGACAACTACTGTGATTATTATTATTTGACCCTGCTGGTCATTTATGAACATTTCAACATCTTGGCCATGTTCTGTTATAATCTCCACCGGCACAGCCAGAAGAGGACTGGCCACGCCTCATAGCCTGGTTCCTCTCTAGGTTTCTTCCTAGGTTTAGGCCTTTCTAGGGAGTTTTTCCTAGCCACCGTGCTTCTACACCTGCATTGCTTGCTGTTTGGGGTTTTAGGCTGGGTTTCTGTACAGCACTTTGAGATATCAGCTGATGTAAGAAGGGCTATATAAATAAATTTGATTTGAATACATGTCTCAAATTGTCTCAAGGCTTACAAATCCTTCTGTAACCTGTCTCCTCCCCTGATTGAAGTGGATTTAACAAGTGACATCAATAAGGGATCATAGCTTTCACCTGGATTCACCTGGTCAGTCTGTGTCATGGAAGGAGCAGGTGTTCATAATGTTTTGGACACTCAGTGTGTATCAGGGTCATATACAGTCGACTGTAATGTACTGCATGTAGGGTGGATGATGTATAAGCAGTGGTCAGTCCTCCTCCTGGAAAGCTGCCGATGTGCCCATGAGCAAGGCACTTAACCCGTAATTGCTCCTGTAAGTCGCTCTGGATAGGAGCGTCTGCTGAACGACTCAAACGTAAATATATAAACGTACTAGGTATG